>NC_080186.1:80912500-81002500 GCF_030028045.1 Hippopotamus amphibius kiboko | reverse complement strand
TACAAATTATTTACTGTTGATTGCACCTAGGCATGAGTTGAGGTACTTCAACATATAATTGGGCATATGGCTGGTGAACAATGATATTCCTTGGCTAGTTTGGGGATTAGCAAAGATTTCCTCCTCTGGAAGCTCTGTTTGCCATTGTAGAGTTTGAACTAATCCTCCTTTTCTTTTCAAACTCAGGCAGAAAGAAATACTTGAAATGCAAAGGCCATTTTAAAAAAGACTTTTGGCCAACAATTATTTCTCTTTTGTTGTTGCTCCCAAATCGTGTTGCTAAAAAGGAGAAAATATTCTAGCTTTTTAAAAGTTCATGCGTAGTGTTAACCCTCCATATGGGGCAGGTGCTAGAAGATGCAGAACATTGAGGACACCAGCAGTTAGACTGAGGAGGAGGCGAAGTCAAGGCCTATTTAGTCCAGAAACTGGATAATACACAAAATAAAAGCCCAAATCAAAACATTTACAAATTTAAAATTTTAAGATTAAAATAATTTACATCCTTCTGCCCAACTCCACTGTGCCCCCCAAAGTGTGTGAAGGGCAACAACAGCTTCTGTAGTTCCATGTGCGATAGCTGCCTTTGATTTAAAAAGAGAGGTGTTGCCAGTTTTCAGAGCAATTAAAATTGGTTAAAAATAGCAAACAGCTGTGTGGTTGGTGCAGAGTGATTTGAGCAGAATTCAACATTGATATTTCTATCATAGAACAGAACCTGTGGGTTGCTAAGTGGGTTGCCCTGGTGACACTCCATGTCCTGCAACAGCAAACATCAGGCTCAGTCGCCAGTGAGCAGGATCCAGATATGTGAGAATCTGGGTGGTCCTGAGAGACTCCCCCGCCTAGACCCACGGCCACATTGCAGCAGCTGGATGGGTAAAGCTGGTGCTTTGGAACAGAGATTTCATGGTCCTGAGTCAGTAAAACTGTGTGTGTGAGAGTGTTTTCTGCTTCACAGATTGATGAAAACATTGCAACCATGTTCTCTACTTTTACAAAGGCATAGAAATTTTATTTTTCTATCTAAAATTTTAATTTAAGCCACAGGATTAAAATAGTACTTAACTCTGAATTGTTTGAGTCCTTAGCCTATAGATTTCAAATAGAGGAATTAGAATTGATTTAGTGATTTTTATTACTTAATGAAAATGATCTAATGATTGAAGATTAAAAAAAATATTTCCCCACTTCCTCTGTAATAACCTATATGGGAAAAGAATCTGAAAAAGAATAGATATATGTATATGTATAACTTTGCTGTACACCTGAAACTAACACGTTGTAAATCAACTATATTCAAATATAACATAAAAATTAAAAAAAAATATTTCCCCACTTCCAAATTCCAAATCTTCATCCTTAACTCATTGAGAGGTAGTGAGACTCAACAGTGAAGAGTAACAGCCATTCACTAAGCCTTCACCATGTACGAGGCACTGGGTTAAGGGCTTGGCCTGCAATTTGTCATTTCATCCTCACAACCCCAGTGAGAAGTGGAGCTAAGAAGAGGCAAAGCCAACATCTGAACCCAAGACCTTCTGACTCTAAAACCTAGAATGAGCTACCCTGTTGGGAGAAAAGCAGTAAGTATGAACTTATCAAAAGCAAGTAAATTTTGTTCCTTTTTGGCAAAATTATTTACCAAAGGAAAAGTGAAGAATTTAAGCAATGAGAGATCATGTCTTCTTTCTCTCTCTCTTTTTTTAAAAGTAGAATTTATTTGTTGTAAGAGTTTCAGGTTTACTGAAAAATTAGGAAAACAGTTTTATGTTCTCTTTTCATATTCTTGTGTACCTTTTTTTGCTACAATGTCAATGTACTGAATTTACAAGTTTTTCCACTGAGAGGTTTTTTTTAAGTGAAGATTTTTTTAAAATTGGGGTATAGTTGCATTACAATGTCATGTTAGTTTCTGCTGTACAACAAAGTCAATCAGCTATATGTATATATATATATATCCCCTCTTTTTTGATTTCCTTCCTATTTAGGTCACCACAGAGCACCAAGTAGAGTTCCCTGTGCTATGCAGTAGGTTCTCATTAGTTATCTACTTTATATATAGTAGTGTATATATGTCAATCCCAATCTCCCAGTTCATCCCACCCCCCCCCACCCCTTGGTGTCCCTATGTTTCTTCTCTACATCTACGTCTCTATTTTTGCTTTGCAAATAGGTTCATCTGTACCATTTTTCTAGATTCCACATATAGGTGTTAATATATGGTATTTTTTTTTCTCTTTCTGACTTACTTTACTCTGTATGACAGTCTCTGGGTCCATCCACGTCTCTACAAATGGCACAATTTCATTCCTTTTTATGGCTGAATATAAGTGAAGATTTTTAAAGTACATTTTTATTATTATTTTTAATAGTTTCATATTCAGTGACATTTTGTTGATAAGTGACGTCGTAATTGGGGGTGTGTGATTTTAAGCTTTTTTTGTATTGGTTTTTCTTGTTGAGTTTTCATTTCTGCCCTCATTCTTATATCTGGTAAGCAGAGCCAGGATGACCAAGAATGGGAACAACTTGGGATTTGGAGTCAGAAACCTTGGATTTAAGCCCCAGTTCTGTCACTTATTATCTGAATAGGCCAGCTTCTTTGTGAAGTCTCAATTTCCTCCTCTGGGAAATGGGAATAATGGGAACTAATCAAATTAGAAAAGGATGTCACTGTAGGCTATCAAGGGTCAACCAAAGTTTAGTTCTTATGAGAGTACTCCTTACCTGTGAGATGTGACTCTAGGCTAACATAATTTATTTTATAAATCATAGTTTATATAGTCACATAAGCCATGTCTCTAGAGAATAAACTAATGAAATTCATAAAGTAATGGTTTTAGAATCAGGCAGACTCGAATTTGAACGTGGCCCTCACACTTAGCAGCTATGTAACTTTAAAATTTGCCACATCCTCCTCTGCTTCTCAGATTCCTCAGATCTAAAATGGGATAACATCCCCTACATTACAGAGTTGTTTTGAGGATTAGATTTGAAGTATGTGAAGCATCTAATGCAGTGCCATCCACAGAACGGACCCCAGTATCTCTGCCGTCATTATTTTGGGTCTTTTGCAGTCTTGGATTCTCCCTGGAGTCTCCCAGGGAATGCCCTTCACCCTCTGAAGCTCCTTTTAAAATTTTTATTTATTTTTTAAAATTAATTTTTATTGGCTTATAGTTGATTTACAATGTTATATTAGTTTCTGCTGTTCAGTCAAGTGAGTCAGTTATACGTATACATATATCCGCTTTTTTTAGATTCTTTTCCCAGAGTATTGAGTAGCATTCCCTCTGCTGTACGGTAGGTCCTTATGTTATCTATTTTATATTTGGTAGTATGTATATGTCAGTCCAGTCTCCCAATTTATCCCTCCCCACCCCTTCCCCCTCCGTAACCATAAGTTTGTTTTCTACGTCTGTGACTTTATTTCTGTTTTGTAAATAAGTTTATTTGTGCCATTTTTTTTTTTAGATTCTACATATAAGTGATATCATATGATATCTGTCTTTCTCTGTTTGACTTACTTCATTCAGTGGGACAGTCTCTAGGTTCATCCATGTTGCTGCAGATGGCATTATTTCATTCTCTTTTTATGGCTGAGTAATATTTCATTGTATATATGTACTACATCTTCTTTATCCATTCCTCCATTGATGGTCATTCCTTTTAATTATCATACATAACTTCCAATTCTAATAGAGCCTCGGAGCATAAGGACTTGCCCCTATAAAGAGTATTTAAAACCAATATTAAGTATGATAAATAACAGGAGTGATTAACTAAGCAATGTGGTTTGGGTTACAAAGAAAGCATATCTATGGCTTTGTGCAATAGTTACTTCCCATGTGACTTTCAGCTTAAAAACTACCAAAGAGGAGCCCAGACCTGATTTGGTTGATGATCTTTTGATTTTTGGAGAAAATAACTTAAAAAGGAAATTCTAAAAAGCCACTATTGCCTTGGCAGTTTATTTGCAGAATACTTTATAAGTCACAGCTTAGGGAACTCTTTGTTCAAACCCCTCCCCCAACTTGCTCCCATACTCTGCTCAGCTAATTCCGACATGGCCTAAGGTCTCTGCTTAAGCATCACTTTCTTAGGGAGGTAAAAAGCCACTATTGCCTTGGCAGTTTACTTGCAGAATACTTTATAAGTCACAGCTTAGGGAACTCTTTGTTCAAACCCCTCCCCCAACTTGCTCCCATACTCTGCTCAGCTAATTCCGACATGGCCTAAGGTCTCTGCTTAAGCATCACTTTCTTAGGGAGGATGACTCTGAGCCTCCAGACAGGTGAACCTCACTTTGCTTATTGTACTTGTTTCTTTACACCAACTGTCTTATAATCACTTCTTAAATGTCTGCTTCCACCACAAACTGTAAAGCCCATGACATGAACAATTCCAGATGTCTTTAAATGTCAGTAACTTGCTTGTACATCCCTAGGTTGAGATACTCTTAGGACAAAAAGAGCTACAAAGAGATCTTTTTTTAAAAATTAATTAATTAATTGGCTGTGTTGGGTCTTCCTTGCTGTGCACGGGCTTTCTCTAGTTGTGGAGAGAGGGGGCTACTCTTTGTTGCGTTGCACAGGCTGCTTATTGCAGTGGCTTCTCTTGTTGTGGAGCATGGGCTCTAGGCGCACAGGCTTCAGTAGTTGTGGCACACAGGCTCAATAGTTGTGGTTCGCAGGCTCTAGAGTGCAGGACCACTAGTTGTGGCGCACAGGCTTAGCTTCTCTGCGGCATGTAGGATCTTCCTGGACCAGGGCTCAAACCCGTGTCCCTTGTATTGGCAGGCAGATTCTTAACCACTGTGCCACCAGGGAAGCCCTACAAAGGAATCTTGAACTATTTACAGTAATTATGTTGTTGCTGGTACTGTTGGTATGATTAATTATGAGATTGTTATGTCTATTTTGGGGCAACAAAGCAAATTAGAAATGAAGGGTCACTGTAATTCTATTATTTCTTGAGTTGTTGAAAATTGAGACTACCAGTATGAGAAAAAGGAGGAAAAAAATCATAGTTCACTTTGAAATTATCAATATGAAATCATATTTAATTTTATTAAGAAATTTTCAAACTCTGTCTACTTAAAAGGCCTAGAAACAATGACAAACACGGAAACAATCCCCTAGTGCTCAGATTGTGGTGCTTAAATATCACATCCCACTAAAGGGAACCAGTGCTCCTTAGAGAATTGACCGACTCTAAGTTGGGGACAGGGAAAGTGCGTGCTGAGCTTGTTATAACTTGTATCAGGAAGCGAGGAGGAAGTAAAAAACTACCTGGGTTCCAACAAAAGGACTCGGGAGCCAACTTGAAGAAGCTCCTGGATAAAGATGAGACAATTTAGGCATTGATACGGATTAACTGCAGTTGATTGAAACCCATCAGATGCATTTAAAAATCATTAAGTTCATGGTGATGATAAGAAAGAAAGAACAAAAGAAATAGAAAGAGAATGTCAGAAAGAAGGAGAGGGAGGAAGGGAGAGAGAAAATAAGACAAAGAAAGAGAAAGAATGAATAAGAAAAAGAAGAGGGGGGGAAAAAGAAAGAAAAAGGGACAAAGCAAGCAATTTGTCACCATGGAAATATGCTAGTCAATCAGTTCATTCTAAAAACTAAAAACAAAGGGGGAAAAATGAAGCATTTATCTTGCTTTTTCTATGGAATTGTACCACTGGATAATCAAATAGAAGATGAAGCAAAGTTTCTTTTAATAACTGTAATCCAGCTAAAAAATATAAATGAAAAGATAGAATGAGAATATCACCATTTTGCAACCACTAATGAATGAATGGACTTGGGCATTTATTAAGCTGCTAACATCACAAAAGAGAGACATTGATATGATGGGTCTCCTAATGGAAGAACACTTCTTGGTGAAAAATTCAGACCTTAAAATAAGAAGCAGATCCCTGTTTAGCCTCACCTCCAATGAGGAGACTTTCTTTGTCACTTGTAGATGCAATTGAACACTTCCTCCTCTGTTCTACTTTGACATCTTAGCCATATATTTTTATTCCATAGACATTCATTCACTTGATAGTGGCATGGCTTCCTTGTTTCTACTCTTGTCCTCCTACAACCTAATATCTACTCAGCAGCTAAATTATATTTGAAAATGTAAGCCAGAGCATGTCCCTCTTCCATTAAAAATGTACCAATGGCTTCCCATTAATCCTTGAATCATATCAAAAGGCTTTACCATGGCCAACAAAAGTCTTACAGAATCTAGTCCAAATTCATCACCTATTAGTCTCTCCCTAGTTCACTCTGCTCAGCCACCTGGCCCTTCTTGCTATTTTGTCAATGCATGGAGCACACCCCCATCTTAGGACCTTTGCATAGAACACTGTTTCCCCCAATATCTCCATGGCTGGCTCCCTTATCACCTCCCAGTCTCTTCTCAAATATCCCCTGACTATAGAGGTTTTCGTTGACTGTTGACCATCATATATCAATAGCAATCCTGGTATTTTCTATCCCTTTAACCCACTTTATTGTTTTTTGTAGCAATTATTATCACAACTATAATTTATGTGCCTTTGTTTATTATCCCCCCCCCCCCCACTAGACTGTAAGCTCTAGAGGCAGGGACTTTATTTCATTCATTTCTGTATATCCAGTGTCTAGAACAGTGCCTGTTAGATAGTATGTGCTCAATAAATATTTGTTGAATGAATGAATGAGAGAGCAGATGACTTGCTGTGTCGCAGTGTGTTGCATTAAACAGCAGTGTCCCCTAAAGTTTGTTGAATACAAGGAGCAGGTTTTATTCAGCTTTTCATTGCAGCATCTTGCATGATGCCTGACACTTAGTAGGTCCCCAGGAAATGCTTTTTGTATTTTTTGCCTAATTTTTATACCTCTAGCTGTAAGGACATTTTTAAAATAGAAGAGTGTGTGTGTGTGTGTGTGTGTGTGTGTTAGAGGTTTCACTGGATTCCTAGGTTGTACTTTTGTGAGCAAAATTATCAAAATCAAAGCCCCATAAGAAATAAATCATCCCATCATGAAAAAATAGAGTTCTAAAGCCCAATAAGGGCACAGAAAAGAAGCATGCCAGTCATTGATCAAATATTATGTAGGATACTGTGTGAAACTTGGAATTTATCACAATCACTCCTCCTATGGATTCTGATATAAAGTGGTGTCTCTGAGAAGATGTCTAAAGGACATGTGGGGAAAAAGGATCTTCTTCAGTCACACTCTGTTGGAGCCACTAGGTGGTGCTGTCAAAGACTGTGGTCTCCATTTGTGGGTTCAGAGAGGAAATATCTTAGTAACTTTTAAAGTAAAGAACTTTTATTTTTTATTACAATAGCATTGCATACTTAGTGTAGAACATTCAGTAAATGCAAACAAGCAAAAGTTAGAAAAGTTCACCCAGAACATTTCCAGAAAGAAAGCATCCAGGAAGAACCACTGTTAGTAACAGTATGTATCCTCGACAATAATTAACAACAATAATAATAGTGGCTTACATTAATTAAGTGCTTGTTATGTGTCAGAAACTATGCCAATGCTTTGTACTTAGCCTCCCAGTCTCTCTAGGAAATTTCTCTTCATACAGTCATATGAGCTAGATATAGTTATATGTATATTCATAAGTGTATCATAATTTGCTTTTATTTGATAACTTGACACATAATAGATGCTCAACAAATATTATTGAATGAATTCTTGAGAATTTAATGATATAATTCATGAAAATCATCTGGCCCATACAGTCATTCAATAAATAGTAGCTACATAATGCTATACGTATTAACATGAATTAGTTAATAAAACAACCCTGTAAATGTTCTTGAAGTTGCTCCTAAGAGATCTAAGATTAGTTGGTTGAGTGACCCAGTAACTAAAAAAGAAGTCCAAATTCAGCTTCTCATTGGGCAGTTTTGCCCCTTATCCTCCTGCGCCTGGTCTAAAGGCTTGCTTTGGGCTCAAAGGGATGTGTCCCAGGCTGGTAGAAATCTGAAAAGAGAAGCCAGCTTGGAATCCCAGAGCTTCCTAGTGACTCTGCTATCCAGGGTCACCCTGTTCATGAGGCTCACAGAAGCAAACACTGGTGCTGGGGCTGGCTCAGGACAGCTGTCCCAAAAGGATCTCTTGGAATCACTAAGTAGTTAGTAGAGCCCGTTTTCCTTCTGCCTAGACCTCCATCCTCCTATCTCTCCCTGAACACTTCTGTTTCTATACCATGCGAAGTTGCGTTAAATTGATTTGGTAGATGCTTTTGAGTTACTGTGGGCAAGGTCCTATGCTTGGGATGTAGTGAGGGGAAGGGACAGAGAAATAATGATGCCTCTTCCTCCCAGCAGCTTTCAGACTAGTAGGCAGGATAAGAGAAGTACCAGTCTCCAAGATGTGTAGCTCCTTCTAAATGTCCTGACTTCCGATCAGAAAAAGTAGGTAGTTTCTTAACATGTGATAAGGGGTCATCTGCATCAATTTCACCCAGATTGTTTGTTAAATTGCATCTCAGAACGACTGGATCTGAATCTCTGGATTGGGGATGGGTAGTGCTTGGAGTCTATATTTATATCAAGCATCACAGATGTTTCTTACACCAACACTAAAGTGTAAAAACTACTGGTGTAGCATACCAAGAGGATTGCAGACAATAGCGGAGAGGGAGAGGAGGAAAGAGTGCATGTTTAACTTGCCTACCACATGACCCTGTACTAATCACCTTATGCCTTTTCACCTCATTCCTCTTAAGAATACTGTGCGAAACCATCATCACTGTCACTCTCCTTTCGTAGAGATGAAAGAGCCAAGTACAGAGAGGTTAAGTATTTTGCCCAAGGTCACACATGGAAAGTGGCAGAACTGAGATTTGAATCCATGTGGTCTGACTCAAGAGTGCATGCTTTTTACCTTTTGCCTCTCCTAAATGGCAGCTATCACAGAGGCCTTAAAGAAGCTAGTCAGGTCCAGAATGCCTAAGCAAAGAACACAGGTGAATGATTTATTTTGTTTGTCTTTAATTTTTACTGAAGTATTGTTGATTTACAATATTGTGTTAGTTTCTGCAAATCTAACAACCATCGAGAACTAGTGGTTCTCATTAGTCCCTTTAAGACTAGACTATATGGCATTGTTTTTATTCTTCTAGAGTCACATGGATAGTTTGTAAAAAGAGCATACAAAAAATCTACTGAGCGCCTTTTCAGAATAATGTCATTGATATCAATCTCATCAATCTTCATGGCAACTCTGGGGTAATATTTGACTCAATTTAGAGATAAAGAAAGTATTCTCAGAAAGTGTAAGTGATTTTTCCCAAGGACACACAGCTATTAAATGATGGAATCAGGTCTGTTTTCATCTGTTGCATCAGTGAAGGTAGGTTCAGCTATGAGTAACAAACCTCAATACAGAATGATTTGAGCAAAGCAGAAAGGGGTCATACATTTACCTCAGTTACCAGCAAGTTCCGAGGCAGGACAGGTTCCAGGGTGGGTTGATTCAGAGGCTCAATGATGTCATCAAGGTCTATTCAACCTTAGTATCCACCCACATTTAGGCAGTGTATGGGTTGAATTGTGCCCCTTTCCCCCCAAAAGATATGTTGAAGTCTTAACCCCTAGTATCAGAATGTGACCTTATTTGTAAATAGGGTAATTACAGAGGTAATCAAGTTAAAATGAGGTCATTAGAGAGTGGACTCTTATCCAATATGACTGTTCTTATAAAAAGAGGAGATTTAGACACAGAGACAGACATGCACAGAGGGAGGACAATGTGAAGAAATGCAGGAGAATATGGCCATGTGACTGGAGTGATGCGTCTACAAGTCAAGGAACACCAAGGATTGCAGGCAGACGTTGGAAGAGGCAAAGAAGTATTCTCCCCTAGAGCCATCAGAGGGAACATGGACCTGCTGACACCTTGATTTTGGACTTGTAGCCTCCAGAACTGTGAGAGAATAAATTGTTGTTTTAAGATCCCCAATTTATGGTACTTTGTTAACAGCAGTCCTGCGGCACTAATGCAGCATTGTTTCTGTCATCTCTTGTATTAGTTTATCTTAGGCAGGGTATCCTAGCATGTGGCTTCCACCCTTTCAGGAGTTGCATCCAGACCACAAAATCTCCAGAGGAAAAAAGAAAGCCCACTTCTTTGGTTGGCAAGAAAATACTTATCTGAAGGAGCCTCAGCAGACTTCCTCTCCCACATCACTGGTCAGAGTCCCACGCCCTTTCTCAAATTCAACAGTGGCAAAGGGAACACAGTTGCCCATGACCAGGCAATCTGCATCTTAGAAGCAAATGGGTCAGATTCTTCCGAGGTGCATGGCTGTGTGTAGAGATGGGTTCTTAAATAAAATCAGGTTCTGTTGGGAAGGAAGACAGATGGGGCGGAGGAATGGGCCGCCAAGAGTATCCATGATGTTCTAGATCTTGCTCATCATGCTACGCCACATTTTCTTTGTCTCAGTTTCTCTCCGTAGGATGGGAATGCTTTCTTTTGTTTACCTGAAGGTGAGAGAAGTGAATTTGGATTTGTAAGCTAATTTGATTTACATAAATATTGTTCCTCATGGAACCTGAAGCCCAGTGTTTGACTCAATGCCTAGAACACAGTAGATTTTCAAATGGCAGGTATCATGGTGCCACAGGGGAAATTTACCATCCATTGCTCTTTTAGTGTCTCATTTTTGTGAGACTATCCTGTGACGTGGAAGGGCTGAGGAAGGGGCTCGTGATTAGTTTGGACCTAGTATTTCAAGAGTAATTAGGATATACTCACCTCCATCTTCATGAGCTCCTTCCTTCTGCTTCACCAGAGAAAAGTCAGATATTCAATTGCTTGTGTCTTCTACTCCTGGCCTCATCCTACAGTTTCCCTGAGAGCCCTATGGCTGGACATCTCTGTCTTTTAAAGCAGACCTATCCGTTAGTGAAGACACAGGAATATGAAATCCATTAACGGGTCCTGAATATGTTGGGGGAAAAATATGACAGGATAAGTATGATGTAATTTAAGTATTTTGGCACAGCAAATGGAAAGAAATTACATTTCCTATTATCTTCCAACAGTTATTGAAAATGAAATGAAATATATTCTATACTCCCCCAAAAAGTCAAGATTTTTTTTTCCCTTAAATGCAGTTTTTCCCGCAGTTTGTTCATTTGGTATGCATTCCCCTCCTTTCACGACATGGAGGCATTCTGTTATGAAACATTCAATGAAAAAAAATGGACAAAAAAAGTATACTACTTCTTTAAAATATATTGCAAGAATACTCATTTTCAGCTTTTTATTGCAGCACTAGCTGGTATTCTTGCATGCAGTTTTGTAATTTATTCTGAACATTCTACTTAAACCTTTTTTCAATAGCATGATTTTATTAGAGTCAGCTCACTGGACTTTCCCAAAAAGGTATTTAAGATCAAATAAAACCAGTGCTTGGAAAAATATCATTACAATATGAAAGCAGTTACAAAAACATTAGTACTGCAAAGTTTTATTTCAAATGGCTGAGCTTGCTGTACCCCGGGTTATGGTACTTCTACTTCTGCAGACATACTTACTGGGAAAATGGAAAAAACTGTCATCTTAGCAGTTTTTGTACATGGTGGGGGGGGACAAAGGGGGAGAAGCAAAGGGTATAAAAATTTTAAGTGAGGCTGCCAAATTTTTAGATGCTAGCACTAATGCTGCAAGTAGATTGCCACCACCCCATCCCAAACGCTACTTCCCCAGCCTACACTTTCCAACCACCCTTACTTCTCAACTGCCCTTGAGGATGTGATAGAAACCTTTAACTTAGCCTTTTACCCCGTGGAAGGTATTTTTTGGAAATATGGGTGGGTTGATTATTGATTTAAATGAGTCAGGTTATTATAGTTTTTTTAGGGTTTTGTTCCATATCTAATGAACTCTTGTCAACATGATGTTTTATTGATCAAATGATGTCTTTTAGCACCTCCGTGTGGCTGGGCACAAGTCCGCATTTGCGGGCTTAGCCTCAAAGCGCCTTCCCAAGGGAGCTTTACAAGCAAGAGTGGCGAGTCCCCAGGTTTGGTGGTGAGCACGCTGCAGGTCTTGTCCTCTCCATCAAGTACAGCTCCCATGGCCATCCCCAGACTCACCTTGAACCAGGCCAAGGTGAACCAGCACTTGCTCTCATTTGACTTCAAATAACTGAGCACTGACGACAAATATTTTTCTTGTTCAATTGTGAATATGTCCCTCCCTCCCTTCCTTGGTAACTGACAGTTAGTGTCGCTGAAACCTGATGGGCTTTTTTTCCCAAGGAGATTGCTGTCAATTAAAATCTGAGGTTTATCAGAAAAAAAGTATCATTTGTTAAATTACTAGCCAAATTGCTGCTGGATCAGGTGTTTATATTTTAGAGAACGTAATCTACTATTGATTGAGCAGCACAAAAGATATATTTAGTAAAAATGAAATAAATCAGTATTTTTAGACACTGGTATTTTCATGTTGGTGAGTATTAATCCACATGCAATTCTATTACACAGTATTTCCCTCATCCCTTTTCCTCCAAGCGTCAGATCTATGGCAAACCACCTACATCCCTTAAATTTGCAGATTAGGTGGTTTCTACGTGGACTTTCAAATGTGATTTTTAAATTGCGAGTTACTATTCGTATTACTTTTCTAAGGAGAGATATGCTTAAAAAGTAAAGTCTTTATTGCTTCTTAAAAGGCCTAGCACTCTGTGATAAATTCTCATATTTTGACTGTTAATATGTTTGAATGAAAATTATTTATACATTTGGGTGAGGTTGAGTGGTTTTCATTTGATTGCTGCCTCTGGAAATGAAAGCAGAGTAGCAGGAAATTTACATGTCATGCTGTGATGTATATCCAGATTATGAGATGATTGTGCGGCAGACGAACCCCAAGTAAAATCATTCCCATCAAACTGTGACAACTGCAATTCCTGACAGGGCCTCTTAGTTTTGGGGGCTATTATCATTGTACAAGAATATAATCTATTGACAGCAGGGCTGTTTAATACATTTAAAGGCAGACAGTGGAAGAAATCTTAACTGTTTTCATTCGCCACTGCACAAGGGTACAGATCAAAAATGAATTATATTTAAAAATATGCATGTATGATGAGAAGATGCGTGACATTCATCAACCTGTTTAGTCATGGTTAGGCTGAGGTGGGGAAGAGCCAATATTACTGCCATATGTGGTCTGAAATAGAGACGTGAGACTGGGAATTATATCATTGCCCAGTCAGAGTGAGCATACAGGGGAGACGTTCTTTTTTAATCCCCGCTCTCTGCCTGTCTAAGTATCAAGCACCATCCATGTCTGTAGCAGTGACTTTGGCTCAAATGAAGGGCCTCTGTATCTTTGCCCCTTTAGTAAGTACACAAGCTTGTGTACACTCTGCGTGAGCATTGTGCTAGTACCACGGGTGAGGGGGAGAGGAGTAAATCATTACCCTGATAGAAGCTCATAGTTAGAGAGACACTGACGTGTGCTCACGTAACAAGAGTGAAAACTAGAGCATAGGGCACCGCAAATAGTGCAATGGACTGAGCATGGAATTTTTCAGCCTCAAGGTTCCAAAATGCATGATTGGGGTGTTGGAGAAGAGGGGTTGCTTATTATCCTGTCCTGCAGGTGTGCACCTAGTAGAGAAGGCTGCTTCAGGTTTCAGGGTACAGAAGCTCAGCCAGTGGTGATGTGAACATCCAGTGTCAGTAGCACTTAGCTTGGTCCCTTTTTGTGAGAAAACTCTAGCGTGACTGTGAGGTGCAGTATGGTTTCCTATGTGATGGGGCTGAAAATAAACCACAAGAAGGATTTTACATTCCCAAGTTCATTAAGACTGCAAACTACAGCACAGAATTCAGTCATTTATTAAAACAAAAGATGTTCGAGGGCAGTTTTTAAAAAATGGAATGAAGAAGTGATGAATTAATGGCATTTTCCCTGGGGGAATTAGTTCATCAGCTAATATTGAGTTCATAAGATTAAAATGACTTTGAATGGAGATAGTAGGGGGAAGAAATAAGGGGGTGGGAAAGGGTTAACACATCCAAATCTCAGCTCCTTGGCCAGAAGCTCCTTCTGGGTCTCCAGTCCCTCTCCACTGCTTTGGAAAAGCAAATGCTTTAAAAAGCCACGCCCGTTTGTCTTTCCCCTTAAAACTTGCACTGTTAAAGCGAAGGCAAAATTATTTTTAGTGTCCATTGCAAAGGTTAATGATGACAAGAGGCTCTTGTCCTTTGCAAGGTTTTATAAGACTGTCCTGAGAGAAGAAAGGATAGGTTCCCTAAAGGGCATAAAAATCTGGTGAGGTCTGGGTCCCATTCAGAGCTTCCAGGCCAGGACTGAAGGATTACTGGAATGAAAATCCATCAGTGGTTGGAGAGTGAGCAAACCGAAACCATCCATGTCCAAGGGCAGTGCTCCCGTTGACCCACACTGGGACAAGGCAAGGTGGCGTCTCTGTGTTAAAACAGAGCCTCTTTTGTGGGTGATAAATGTTAGTTTGCGTCAGCAAATATTTCTTGACTGCCTACTGTGTGTCAGGACTGCCCTGGGTCTTGGGCGTCTCCCCTTCTCTCAAAGGACTTGCTGCATATATGACGGTAGGTAAATAAGGGGACAGGATAATTTGAGAAGAACTTTTGTTTTCATCTTTGCAGTGTCTAAAGCAGCTACCATGGTGATTGGCACAGAGTAAGCACGCAATACTGTGTTTTCAAATTTTTTTTTTATTTTAGAAGAGTTTTAGATTTACAGACAAATTGCAAAGATAGCACAAAGTTCCCATGTACCTGGCATCGTTTCCTCTGTTATTAACATCTTACATCATTATAGTACCTTTGTTACAGTTAGTGAACCAATATAGATACATTATTATTTCTGTCCCAGAATCCCACGTTATATTTAGTGGTCTTATTTCCTTAGTTTTTTCTTGACTGTGACAGTTTCTCCCATTTTCCTGGTTTTGATGAACTTGACAGTTTTTGAGGAGTACTGGTCAGGTAATTGAGATTTGTCCGATGTTTTTCTCAGGATTAGACTGAGGTTATGGGTTTTGGGGGAAATCCCACAGAGGTGAGGTGCCATTTTCTTTTCTTTTTTAAAAAATTAATTAATTTTTGGCTGTGTTGGGTCTTTGTTGCTGTGCATGGGCTTTCTCTAGTTGCGGCAAACAGGGGCTACTCTTCGTTGCAGTGCAGTGGCTTCTCTTGTTGCAGAGCATGGGCTCTAGGTGCACGGGCTTCAGTAGTTGTGGCACAAGGGCTTCAGTAGTTGTAGCTCATGGGCTCTAGGGCGCAGGCTCAGTAGCTGTGGCACAGGGCTTAGTTGCTCAACGGCATATGGGATCTTCCCAGA
Organism: Hippopotamus amphibius kiboko; assembly: GCF_030028045.1. Taxonomy (NCBI): domain Eukaryota; kingdom Metazoa; phylum Chordata; class Mammalia; order Artiodactyla; family Hippopotamidae; genus Hippopotamus; species Hippopotamus amphibius. The sequence continues at coordinate 80,987,141 of NC_080186.1, read as the reverse complement.
CCAGGGATTGACCTAGTGTCCCCTGCATTGGCAGGCAGATTCTTAACCACTGTGCCACCAGGGAAGTCTGAGGTGCCATTTTCATCACATCACATCAAGGATACATGCTATCAACATGACTTATCACTTGATGTTGACCTTGGTCACCTGGAGGAGGTAGCATTTGTCATATTTGTTTATTCTCCCCACCCGCATCCATGCTGTTCTCTTGGGAAGAAATTCACTAGGTACAGCCCACACTTCAGACACAGTTAATCCAAGCTGGGCCAATCTTTTTTTTTTTTTTTATAAATTTGTTTATTTATTTATTTTATTTATTTATTGGCTGTGCTGGGTCTTCGTTGCTGCACACGGGCTTCCTCTAGTTGCTGAGAGTGGGGGCTACTCTTCATTGTGGTGCGCAGGCTCCTCATTGTAGTGGCTTCTCTTGTTGTGGAGTACAGGCCCTAGGTCCGTGGGCTTCAATAGTTGTGGCACATGGGCTCAATAGTTGTGGCTCATGGGCTCTAGAGCACAGGCTCAATAGTTGTGGCACACAGGCTTAGTTGCTCCGTGGCATGTGGAATCTTCCCAGGGCAGGGCTCGAACCTGTGTCCCCTGCATTGGCAGGCAGATTCTTAACCACTGTGCCACCAGGGAAGTCTGAGGTGCCATTTTCATCATATCACATCGAGGATACATGCTATCAACATGACTTATCACTTGAGGTTGACCTTGGTCGCCTGGCGGAGGTAGCATTTGTCATATTTGTTTATTCTCCCCACCAGCATCCATGCTGTTCTCTTGGGAAGGAATTCACTAGGTACAGCCCACACTTCAGACACGGTTAATCCAAGCTGAGCCAATCTTATTCCCTCTTCCGGGAATCTGGAATTGGGATTCAGAGGTCTTAATCAGCCTGCTGGGATTGCTTGAACTGGATGTAACGAGGGGGTGGGTGGTCATCTCCTGCCTTGTTCATGGAGAAACAAGGGATGTTCTGGAGAGAGAATAATGAATACAACAGAGAACGGAGACAATGGGCCTCAGCCTGAGAGAGGGCAGGAGGGGGAGGATCTGCCTTGTTCATGGAGCTTCTAGTATTTAGTTCCCTTCCGTTGGGAGGCCACGCTGCACTTCCTGCTTTGAGGAAGACATATTTCAGTGAGATATCCACATATGACTACAATCACCTCCACATCCCGTTTTTCTAAAGAGAAAATTTGCATAGCTTTTGGTAACTCATAATTAATGTCCCCTAAGATGTTTTCAGATAATTTGAAATTTTTGTTGTACTGAAAGACAAACGTGCTTTTCCTCCACCTGTGAGATCAGTGTGCAGAGGGCCCAGGCTCCTGACGGAGGGGTGGGCTTGGGAATCCAGGCTCCTCTCTTATCAGCTTTGGGACCTTATGTAAGTCAGTTAGACCTTGACTTTGTCACTTATAAAATAGGCATAATAATACTTACTCCACAGGGCTGTGGTGACAATTAAAGGAAAGAATGTGTATTAAGTTCTTGGCGAGAGACTGGTGCATGATTCTCTCTCTCATCTGTCACCCTCTCTGTGAAGTGGTCCTTGCTCACCTGGGCAGAATGTCAGAGGCTCAAAAACCTTGTAGAAGTCTCTGTATATGGTGCGGATCTCACCGTGTTATTTATTTATTTTTAAATTAATTAATTAATTAATTTTTATTTTTTGGCTGCGCTGGGACTTCGTTGCTGTGCACGGGCTTTCTCTAGTTGTGGCAAGTGGGCTTCTCATTGCAGTGGCTTCTCTTGCTGTGGAGCACGGGCTCTAGGCACTCAGGCTTCAGTAGTTGTGGTACGTGGGCTCAGTGGTTGTGGCACACGGGCTTCGTTGCTCCACGGCCTGTAGGATCTTTCTGGACCAGGGATTGAACCCGTGTCCCCTGCATTGGCAAGCGGATTCCTACCCACTGTGCCACCAGGGAAGTCCCTTATTTATTTGTTTATCTCTCAAACTAGAACATGATTTCATTCTTTATACCCACAGTTTTTAGCCCATGGCTTGGTATTCGTAGAATGTGCCCACTACATGTTTGATGAATAAATAAACACATGAATGTATTATTCAGTCCAAATACTTATTAGGCACTTCCTGTCATGTTTAGAGGATAGGACTGCAATTATAGGTGAAAATGTAAATAATAGTGACTAGCACCTGACAGTTTGTAGCATGTGTTCAATACTTAAGTGTGTTGTTTGCAGAAAATGCGAGAAGTAGGAAGGCAGGGTTTTTATCTCCATCTCTGCCAAACGTGAAATCTGAGTATCAGAGATTAAATGACCTGCTTATAGTCACCAGTCCATGAAGAGGCAGAGAGGGGGCAAATACGCAGGCCCTGGGAGTCCAAGTTTAGCGCTCTTCACACTGGAGGCATCGCTGTGAAGGACTGTTGTCTGCCCGGGATTCCTTTAGGTTAGGGTGTGCAAGTTGCTACTAAGAAGAGGGAGGAGGAGAAGAGGGATGCTTTCTTGCTGTGAGGGGCCCATCAAAATTATGGCTCGAAGCTTATTTTTACAGTGCAGTAGCGTGCCCCGTCTCAGCTGAGCAGAATCCTGTGAAACACAAGTTTAGCTCAGCAGAATTCATCACCAGCTGAGACTTAAAAATGTGTCTGAGCTCTGTACTTATTGAACACAGAAAGAGTATGGATATCAAGTTATTCAGCTGTGAAATAATATCAACAAAGTTAGTTATGTTTAATTTAACTGTTGAATGGAGGCTTAGCAATTTGGGACCAAAGCCTTGATGAGGAATGGAGAATGGGCAAATCAAGCACTACGTTCCCTTTTCCTAATAGCCTAGGCTCTGCCGAGAGGAAAAAGCTGATCTGTGCTTTTGCATCTCTGCCTATCATCGTGAAATACTAAGCAGTACCTGTCTTGGGCCTTTCTATTTTCCCTAACCTCCTCCAGGGAAGAACAGATTGCAAACAGTATCAGGTCCAAAAGCCCCAGGAGGAGCCCTCTGAAAACCAGAAAGAGTAAAGATCTACTCCCATTCTTTTTCCTAAAAACTTCTCTAGGAGGGCAGTTGAAATAACCTTATCTGTATATACTGACATGATATGAATTGTGGCTTAGGAAGAAGAAAGTAGTATGTGCAGGGTTGTACCCCATCACTGAGAGGTATGATCTGGCTTCTGTCCTTTGTAGTGTTTGATGACACAGTGTTCCTTGTCCTCTCTCCCTCCCTCCCCCATTTCCTCCCTTCTTCCTTGTTTCCCTCCCTCCCTCCCTTTACTGTTTCCGATGAAGTAATTTCCATGATTGCCCCTGGAGGGGAGTCAATAAGGACACTGTTGGCATTTGGGCAGGTCTTCATGGGGCAGCTTTCCTGTGCATTGGAGGACTTCATCAGCCTTGGCTCCTGCCCACCAAGGGCAACAGCACCCCAATAAACATTGTGATGACCGACAACATCTCTGTGAGCTTCCTGACTTGAACCACTGCTTGTTTATCTGGTTAATCTTCACAAGCCAGGAAGCAAAAGGAGGAAAGAGTCCTTATGCAAGTTCCCAGGATATGTATTTAAAGAGCTGAGAATCAAAATGAAATTAACCTGGTAGGATATAGGAAAGGTACCCAATTTCCCTTGCCTGTCTTAACCCTATCAGCTGGAAAAACTCAATACTCACTTTCCCGGATGTTTTTGGACCTAGCATTGGTCATAGACAGAGTCTGGTCAAGGATTCATCTGTGGAAGTATGCTGAGGATACTGGGAAGGCTTGGGCTTTTCCTGATAAAAGGGAAGGATGGAAGTGGCACATCCTTTCCCTCATCTTCCTGCCTTGCACATAAATGTGATGGTAGGAGCTACAGCAGTCACAACACAACCATGAGGAAGCAACATCAGCTATTGCTTATGTTCAGACTTCTTGTTATGTGAGAAAAATAACTTCCTATTTGTTTAAGCCTCAATAGCAGCAGAAAGCGTTTCTAATTAATATAGCACCACTTAAAATGATATACATAATAATATAGAAATATTTTAATGGTTTAATATTGGTGAAAAAGCAAGATGTGTGTAGTTAGAATTCCATTACGTAATCCTTCCTCAAACTCTACAAAAACTTATTCACAGAAAAAAAATACAGGAATTATTACAAATTGTTGTGTTTTATTTTGCAAGGTGTGTTTACGAATTTTCTTTGCTCTTTTCTATTCTGTATTTTCCAAATTTTCTTTAATAAATCTGCATTATTTTTAAACAAAGAACAATATATGTGTGTTGTGTGTGTGTGTGTGTAACACACATATTTAAGGCTAACTCGGCCGCTGGGTGCACTAGGAGAAGCATGGTGTCTCAGATCACAGGAAGCAATCCCCTCGCTGCACTTGGCAGCCTCGTGTGTGAGCACAGGGCGACGGAGGGGTCTAACACTCAACATGATGAAGAGTAGGGGAGGCACTGAGATCATGAATCTTGTGACAATTAAATTACGAAGAAGAGAAGCATAAGCACTATCTTCAAATATGTGAAGGACTCTCCTGTGGAAACAGGTATTAGTTCATTCTGTCCTTCCTTCCTTCCTTCCAAATATTTGCTGAGGGCCATATGCCAGGTACCCTGCAAAGCCCATTATGAGCCTCAAACACCGTGGGCCCTGCCTTTATAGAAGGTGTAGTTTACTAATGGAAATAGTCATTTATCAAATAATCACCCAAATATACCACTTCAAGTGATGATAAAACCTGTGAAGGGACAGTAGAGGGAGCTGGAAGAGGTGGAAATCTGATCTAGTTTGGGGAGTTAACTAAGATTTCCTTGAGGAAGTCTTGTTTAAGCTGAGGTCTGAAAAGCTAACTAGAAAAAGTGAGTAAGAAGAGAGTTCCAGGCAAAGGCGTTTGCAAAGGCCCTGAGGCCAGAGGGAACAGAAAGAGGACCCTGGAGCACAGAGCACGAGGGTTAGAGTGGTGTGAGATGAGGCTGGAGAGGCAGGGACCAGACCATGTAGGATAAGGATTCTGGCCCTTTGGGTCCCTAAGACCCTTAAGACTTCATGACAAGCTTCAGTCAGGGGAGAGGTATGATTTGTGTTGTGAAAGGCTCCCCTCTGGCTGCTCTGGGTCTGCAATCCTTCATCCCTCCAAAGGAATTAGATCCATGAATGAAAGTGGTCAGGAGATGGATTTTGTCTAAGCATGAGAAAACAAACTATCTAATCATAAGATAAATAATAACTACCACATATTGAGCTTTACTAACTGGGAGGCAGTATGCTAAATGTTTACAAACCTTAATTTTTTTTTTCATTTACTCCTCACAACCATCTTAGGAGGCAGAGGTTATTGTCATCCCACTTTATGAATTAGGGAATTGAGGCTCAGCGAGGTTAAGTGATTTACCCAATGTCACATAGCTAATAAGTAGTGAACCCAGTACTTGCACTGAGTTCTGGCCAATGTCAAACCTCTTTCTTCCTCACTAATCAACACTGCCTCCCCCCACAAAAGATGGAGCTGACATCCGAAGCTGAAAGGAATAGTTGGATAGTAACCTCCTTTAAGGGCTCCGCACATTGGGGGGCTCTCGAGTTTTCAGGAGATATGATATCTGACCTGCTTCACCCTCACTGGGAAACTGAATTGTGGGAGAAGGAGGCGTTTTCTTCTTGTGTCCTTTTCTAGAGAGCTGAGGATGCTTCTGTCTACCTCCCTGGTAGGATCATCCCCACGAAATCATATTCTCCTTATAGCCTGGAGACGTCTTTCCTGCTGTCCTTGGAGAGAAGCCGCTGACAGAAATCCAGCTCTGAGGTGCTTTCAGATCCTCCCAGAGGCTGCCTTGCTCTCTGCTTTCTTTCTCCCAGGCCCAGGAGGAACTCGACTTCATCTTGGAACTGAGGAGGTGAAGAAGATGAGGCTCGTGAACACGGACCTTTTGTAGATGTGAGCCCAGGCCAGGGTCAAGTTCACGGATAAGGAACCGCAGCCATTGTTATCAGATGTTATTGATTTTCAGGAGAAGAGTGAGAGATTAAGAAGTTATCAGGCATCTTTGACTTCTTTTCTGAAGTCACAGAGCAGCTGCTGCTTCATAACAACCCTGAGCCTGATGAACATTTGGGGACAAGGGGTAATTTTTAAATAAAGAAAAATGCTCTTCTCTGCCAGAAAATTTGGCCACTAACTTCCTTTGACAAGTGTAATAGACTGTAGTAGTTTGGCGGGGTATTCATGGTGTAAAGTAAAGCAAGAGAGGTAATAAGCATCTTGGCATTTATTCTTTATGTAGGAATATTTGTTCCTCAAAGTCAGACTACGTGGAATATTAGCATTTGAGTAAATTATTCAACACCTTCTAGAGAAAGCAGGGGGAAAAATCTTTTCAGCATTATAACATGGCAATCTACAAGGTAGTAGAAAAAGAAGGCTGTCATTTTTTCTTCAATTACAAAAGGCAAATATTTATTATTTATAAGTATTCGCCTTGTATAGGCTTAAATGTTATTTATGAACCTGTTGCACAGTGATTTTCAATGTAACTCATTATTTTTAGCCTTAGGGTGTTGTAAAGGAGCATGGATATATTTAATGACACTCTGCTAGTCAGCGCAATTACACTGTAATCATTATGTAAAATGTGCTATTAATTAAACCAATTTCTAGTTAGAACATTCGCTTCTGCAGGGCTTAATCTTAATCTTCAGCAATCTTTCTCTCTGTTTTTCACCTATTAATTATATGGTTACTCTTTTAGTTAATATGATAGAATATGTTTTTATTTTTAAACTTAATACTGTCAATTAGGAATTCCTGTCAAATTGGGTCTGGTGTTTATTGGTCAAAGGTTTCCTTTTCTTGAATTGATTTAAAAAGGTTTAAAAAGTTTAAAAGGTTATTTTTGTGAAACTGGATATTTTATAAATCAAATTCTTATATATTCCCTTTCCTGCATAAGCAGCATTATTCACAAAAATTCTTAGTTTCATGACTTACAAAAATACTCAGTGTCATTTCACTTGAGTCATTTCAGTACCTAGTTTATGTACTTTAAGATACATTAAATACACCTTTCTTCTTGGAGGATGGCAGGATATAGTACTTCTATTTTACATTAGCCTTTTGTTAAAGAATCTCAAAGTAGTTTAAATAGTTGATGTTTCTATGGGGTGGAAGTCGTAAATAGCTTCTCTTTCCAGGTCTTCCCACTACCTATCTTCCAAAAGCCTTGTAATACTCTACTGCTGTTTTCAATAACAGGGATAGGAAACCTGCTTCCTAATATTTACTAAAGATTCTTGCTGATGAAGGTTATAACAGTATTTCTAAAAATAAAAAATAAGATAATAAAATAATTCGTCCTCTCCTCTCTCTGCAGAATGACCCCCTGTGGAAGGAAAGTAAGAAAAAGAGGAAGGGAACAAGCTTACTATAGAGAGGACTGACAAGTGGGAAATGGATAACATTTTATCACCTTCTCACTTTGCACACCATTCATCTCCTGAGAGGGGGAGAGAAGAGTTGAATAGAAGGGCCCACCCTGAATGGATAAGAAAATAGATCCCAGCAGAGACTCTTCAGAATCACAGGTAAAAGTCCCCAAGAAATTCTCTATGACCTTCACTTCTGTCTTTTAGGTAGAACAAAGTGCTAGATAAACCTGTACAGGGATTATTTTGATAAGAATTGAAAAATGGAGGTTCTTATTAATCATTAAATTCCTGCCTGCATCCTGCCCCCTCTGCAAAGCATGAGATTAAGTCTTCTATATCAAAATTTCTAGAGTTTGGATCTGTGAAAACCTTTCAGAAGGCCTGAGGATCAAGGTTGTCCCTCAGTGCCCTGGTGAAGTGTTTCAATTCATCTTGCTTGCTGCCTGGAGTTGACACTGGCAAAAGCAATCACTCCTTGCCAGTGTATTAACATGGCTGCACCTCCTTAAACCATCCACGAGCTGTAACTCAGAGGAGGTTGGGAATCAAAAGCAGTGTTTTTTATGTTCTTCTTTAACTTGTCCTATACTACAAAAATTTCCATCCTGACACCATCTGCTAGGGGAAGGGATTTATCTATCAATATGAAATACCCACTGAACCGGTACCTTATGAAGCATCCAATGAAGCCCCATGGACTTGTTTCCAAATGATTAATTTCCTTTGCTTGCTGGCTTTAGATATAACATAGACTTGCTGTGAAAAGTTATGTGGTGTCAATGTCAGAAGTTCTCTGACTAAAGAGGAAAGGACAATGAAAGGAGGCTAGAGTTTTACTATGGAATTTTCAATTGGAGCCAAGTTCATAAGTCTTAAACTGATTAAGAACTTTGTATCATAAAAAATACCATGAATAATGATATCCTGGGGGAAAGTATTTGCTTCATATGTGATAGACAAAAGGCTCATGGGTCAATATACAAAGAGTTTTTACGAATCAATAAGAAGGTTAATAATTCAAGGGGAGAAATAAAAACATGAACAACACAGAAAAATCTAAATGGTCACAAATGTATGGAAAAGATAGTTAACCTCACTCCTGTTTTATAAAATGCAGATCAAAACAACAAAGATATAGCATACTTATCAGAGAGGTAAAACTTTTAAAGTTTAATGATATTGGAATTAGAGAGTGTGCGGAAACAGGCATTCCCATGCAATGTATGGATGAGAATTAGTGTAGTCTTTTTAGATGGGAATTTAGACATAACTATCAAGATGTGAAATATGCACATGTTGACCTAGCTCAATGCCAGGATAGATGTATTCTCACAAAAAAGCAACAATATATGTATAGAGGAATTCATTGCAAATTACTTTGTAATTGCCAAAAATTGGAAATGCTTAAATGACCAGAAGAAGGGGCTGGTTAAATGCCATGGTACAGCCATAAATTGGAATACTTTGTAGCTATCAAAAAACCCCAAAAGGTAGATATATATGTAAAAATATGAAATAATTTCTAGGTTGTGTGACCTTCAGCAAGTTACTTAATCTGTGTCTCAGTTTCCTCCTATGTAAAATAATAAACTTTAATAGTAATTAATAATAAAATATAAAAATTAATAATTAAACATCAAAAACTATAATAATTTACCTACCACAAAGGACTACTATGAAAAATAAATAAGTTAATATATGTAAAATACTTAGGCCAGCTGGCACATAGTAGATACTATGTTTTAGTTCTAAATTTTTTTTGTTGTTGTTACATATTTTTATGTGAAAAATAAGTTTTGAGAAGGTATGTAGAGGGACTTCCCTGGTGGTGCAGTGGTTAAGAATCCACCTGCCAATGCAGGGCACACGGGTTTGATCCCTGATCTGGGAAGATCCCACATGCCATGGAGCAGCTAAGCCCATGCGCCACAACTACTGAGCCTGTGCTCTAGAGCCCACAAGCCACAGCTACTGAGCCTGCGTGCCACAACTACTGAAGCCCGCATGCCTAGAGCCCATGCTCCACAACAAGAGAAGCCACCACACTGAGAAGCCCGCACACTGCAACAAAGAGTAGCTTCCACTTACCGCCACTAGAGAAACCCTACATGCAGCAGCAAAGACCCAACGCAGCCAAAAATAAAATTAATTAATTAATTAATTAATTAAAAAAATAAGAAGATATGTAGAGTGTAAAGACACTTGTGTAGAAAAAGAAATGCATACTCATCTCTGGAAGGGTATACAAGGAACTACTAATAGTGGTTAACCTAGGGAGGAATACTTCCACCTAGGCACTTTACACCCTTCTGTGTGAGCTTGCATTGATTTTATAATAATAAAACATGCAAAAACAAAAAACAAATAGTGTGGGAATTAGAGATTTAACCAAGATAAAGAGAAAGGAAGATGTTCTTCTGGCAGGTATTCATTATTCATTCATTCAAAGAGCATTTATTGACTATCCACTGTATTATAGGCGCTGATTATAAAAAGTGAATATGATATGATGATATGATTCCTCGCAAGTGCACTGTCTAGTGGGAGAGGGAGACACATAAGGAAAATATTCAAATTGCTGTGGGAACCCAGAGAGGAAACTAATACATTCTGGTGGTAATATCTGGCTGGGCTGTGAAGGAGGGATAAGGAGTTTTCCTAGTGAGTATACAAAGCTGAGAAGGCAAAATTAACATATGTTGAGGAAAATCAGAATTGTGCTTATTTCTGAAATAGAAGGGGGATTGATTGTGATGGGGGCACAAGGGAAATTTCTGGGGTGATGGAAAGGTTCTATATTTTCATAGGGGTATGGAGTTATGTAAGTATATGCAGTTGTCAAAACTTACCAAACTGTGCAATTAAGAGATACGCATGTCATTATAATGTAAATATACTTTAATTAAAAAGAAAAAATGTGGGGACAAAAGGATGACTATATCAGTGCATGGGTAGATGCAGGGAGGAAAAGAGAGGGTGCCAATGTATCCAAAGAAGTGACATCCCTAGCAAGAAAAGGAGACGAAAGACTGAAATGAGAGGGCAGAAGGGGCAGGAAGGCTCCGTTCTGGCTGCAAGATTGTGTATGCTGATCCAACCCAACGGAGGGCTTCAAACGCGTCTGATAGGAAAGCAGTCCACTCCCTACCTTCAAGGAACCTCCATTCCAAAAGATGGGAGCCTTCCAGTACAGGGAGGAGGACCTTCCTCTGATTCAGGCCCCTGAAGACTTGGAACCAATCATTCTCAGGGGTCCATCTCTGCCCATACCTGTAGGAAAGGCTCCATCAGAAGATCTTGCCGACCTCGGTGTGATGGCGGACGTATCTTCACATGGGGGTGGCTTGTCCTTGAACAATTTCTCCAATACATTAAGCGCAGCATTCTTGGTTCATCTTTCAGGCGTATGCACACTTATTTCATGAGTGAGTTTCTAATATAGACCACAGCATGAACAAAACCCCTCCTGTTTCACTTCTGAGCCATCCTGAACCGGGATTCCCTCACTGGGCCTTAGAGGAGTCAAAGAAGAGTCTTCCAGTTTGATCTCTCCTGGTCCTTAGAGCATTTTTTTAAAAAATCACTTCATTTTTTATAACAATTTTAAGTTTACAGAAAAGTTGTACAGCAAGTACAGAGTTCACATGCTTCCCCCACTCCCTGCTGGTGTTTCTCTTATTATTAATATCTACCATTAATGTGGTATATTTGTTATAATGGAAGAACCAATATGGATACATTATTACTAACTAAAGTCCATAGTTTACCTTAGGGTTTGTGTTGTGCATTCTATGAGTTTTGACAAATGTGTAATGTCCTGTATCCACCATTACAGTATCATACAAGATAGTTTCATTGCCCTAAAAATGTTCTGAACTCTATTCATTCCTCCCCATCGGTTGCTACCCCCAAATCCCTGGAAAACATTGATCTTTTTACTGGTCCTCTGGTTTTGCCAGAGAGCGTTTTTAAGTTTTTAGAAAAATTGAGTCTTAGAAATCTTTTGCACAGATTCTCACAATGTATGCCTCTATTTTCTATTTTTAGATTCTATTCTCAAATATTATAAAGGAAAGGGGAATATTTGCACTATCCAGTTAATATAGTGTGTAAACAGATATTGATTCATTCATTTCCTTATTCATTCAACAAATCAACCAATGTTGATTGCATCTTTTTATATGCCAGGCATTGCAATGCCCCAAAGCCAGACAAAGTAATTCACTCTTCAGGAAACAGGCTACAGAGGGGTAGGTCACTGCCTCTTGTAAATAAGAACGACCCTTGCCATTTATTGAACGCTTACTATGTGCTGCCTGATGATAATGTTGCATTACTGCATGTAATGCTCACAGCAAACACGTGAGGCGGGAGGAACTATGATTATTCCCATTTCAGACCCAAGGAAACAGACTGACTTGTCGAAAGTACCACAGGTGATACACAGTGGAGCTGAGGCTTGGCCCTCTCTCGTGTCCTGTAAACTCCAAGCCCACACTCCTAACCACTGCTCCATACTTCTTGAGAGTGTAGCCATTCTAAATTCACATCCTTCTACTAGCTGTTGACCTTGAATAAACCATCTACTGTCTTAGAGGGTCAGCCTCTAAGACCCATTTAGCTGGAGTACCTCTTCTCTCATTTCTACCTGGAAAACTCATGCTCTTCTTCCAAAGTGTAGTTCCTGGAGAAGCCGGTCTGCTTGCACTCCCCATTTCCCTCTGCCCCCCCAACAATGCTGACTCCTCTCCCCCTTCCCCACCACCGGGCTTGTTTGCCTGAGTGCACTCCCAGGCTCAGGGGTGAGCCACTTTGAATTCTGGATGTTCATGTATCTATTATATATTTTAAAAAATCTATTGCTGTGCTACATAAAGTTATCTCCCTGCCGGAGGTACACACACCATTCTCAGGGAAACCTTGCTTTAGATGGACACCTTCCCAAAGGCTAGGACCTGATCTTACTCATCCTATATCCCCAGAACCTAGCACATAGTGACTGCTCACCACGTTTGTCAGATGAATGAAGCTGTGAGTGAATAAATAGAATTTTGGAGATGGTCTCTAGACTTCCATCAAAGCTTTCCTGATGTTTGTGAAACCGGTGGCTATGGAACTACAGCTCAATAAGAAATTTTGAGTTTTAGGAATTGAAAGTGCATTGTAAAATAACTTCTTAATTGAGAGTATTGTAATTGCTTTATTAATCTTAAACGAGGTAAACGGGGACCATCAGAGAAGTAAAACAACATAATTCTTGACATTATTTGGCAATGGCAGTAAACTTGGGGGCGCTGTGGTGGGTGAGCCTCCGTTAATTCACTGTGGGGTAAAGCCGCAAGCAGCCCCAGGAGGGCAGGGGGCTGGGGGTGGACACAAGTGTGAGCGCATCCAGCGAATGCCCGGTCTCCAGGAATGGACGCGTAGCCTTGGAGGTGAGAGGAACTGCAGAGCCCAGTAAACTTGGTCAGTAATCATTTCAGCATTATCCCAATAAACTGACCCTTTCAAGAGGAAAAAAAAAGAAATTTCGAGTTTTAGTGAGATGGGGAGTGCAGGACCATGGTGCACTGCTCACTGGGCGAGCCCTTGCGGGGAGCTCTACGTGGAAGGAGCGTGCAGGCAGGCCAGTGTCACCGTGTGGAAACCAAAGAGGACACTGGCAGTTGCCCACATGGCATGAACTTGAGGAGCCTTGGGAAGGCCATCTGTCCCCACTGATGAGGAGATCCATTCTTTGATGAGAAGCACCACCCTCACCTTTCACAATGCAAATGTTCCTAATTCCTTCAAAATAAACTGACCGTGGTTATCCTTGGGTAAGGCCCCTTTGTGGATAGATTTGGGAGGATCTTGCTAAACAAACAGCTTAATTCTCAATTTTGCTCAGGGCTGGCAAGCAGGGGACAAGGAAGAGAACATTTATCAAGAACATTTATGAACAAGTACCAAGTACAAAGTACAAGTACCAAGAACTGTGCCAAGCATTGTGGTAGGCTTTTTATGCCTTAAAACAACAACAAGAAACAAACAGCGGGATTAAATGACTTGACCAAGTTTGTTCCAGCCCCGATTTGGTGGAGCCAGGATTTGGACACAAGGCTCGTGTTCTTTCTACTACAGTTCCTTTATAATTGACAGAAGTAGACACGTACACCTGCCAGACCTACATTGGCAGAAAGTCTTGACCTTCATTAAGTCCTAACTGCCTCCCATTTATATAGAGGATGTTAGCGTGAGATAAGGTTAAAAACTTAACCCAATTCCTGGCACACAGAAAGTGCTCAGTAAATGGTATGATTATTAATAATCTTAGCCAGGTTATCAATGACATAGGAATGGGATTTTGTCAGGTTTGCAAACTGAGGCAATTATAGAGAAATTTTGGACCCAGATACTTAAGTATCATTTTCACGGCCTTAAGTAGCCCATTTTAAGGACGTTAGCTGTTACTCTTAGTAGAAGGGTGCCATTGAAGGGTTTGAGCAGAACAGTAGAACACTTTGACTTATGTTTTAAAAGGATCACTCTTGGCTTCTGTATTGAGACTCGGAGAAAGGGTAGACACAGGGAGGCTTGGCAGGTGCTGTTTTTATAACAAGTCAAGCAAGAGATGACGGTGGCTCTAAGCAGCATAGTAGCAAAGGAAGTGGTAAGAAGTGGTCAGGTTAGGGTTAAATTTTGAAGGTAAAGCCCGATGGATTTCCTGCTCTGGGAACAGGAGTGTGAGAGAGCTGTGCAGGGTGGCTCCAAGGTTAAGGGCCTGGAAATGAAGTTACCATCAACTAACTTCCTTCCTTCAACAAATACATAGTGAAGGAGAGATATGGCTACTCCTTTCTAAGCACCCAGAGATCCAAGGAGGCACCTGACAGAGTTACGTCCCCGGAAAGCACCGCCACTGTGGCCTCACCCAATCTTGAGGCATTTGCCTGGAGAGCAGAACTCACGAAGGATGGAAGGAGGAGCAAGACAGCTCTAATCCAGTTTTCTGTTTTTTTTTTCCGTGGAGCTTTGACTCCTTGCTTTTCCTCTTCATGTTTATCTGTCCTGGCCTGGGGCAAGCTCCCACCCTCACCCCCAGGGTGTAGGAACCACCCCTCTCCCCTGGCCTGATCCTTATGAATGTATATTTAGGAAATGTTTTCTCAGTAGCAGTCTCACTTGAAGACGACTTTGATGGTCCAGACGCTTGGGAAGCAATGCGTGTTTCCTGAGGGCTGCAGGCATTTTCTTTCCTAACTGTTTCCAGCCTGCTTCCTTCCAGATGACTCTAGTGAACGTATTCAGGCTCACACGGAGGAGGAAGCTTTCTGAGGAAAGGGCAGGCAGCCTGCAAACTCCAGCTGCTGCACTGTTTGCGGGAACTCTATTTTTAATATACATTGCTGACCCTAATGATAGTCTATTGAGATGAGGGCGAGAAATGTCTGATCAAGTGGAGATTAATTTTTGACTGTGTCGCCCAGAATGCATGAAAATGCACTCCTTTTTCCTATTTAGACTCCCAGGATGCTTTGATTGATTGACTAGTTTACAAATGAAGGTGATAAAATTAGGTTGAAGACCACATACATTTCTTAAAATGAGGCTGGCTGGTCGTGGAGACAATGAGGTTTGGACAGATTGTATTGCTGGTTTAGGCAATCTTCTGAGCATGTCAAGATTTATAGACCTGTACTGTAATGTTACAATTGCAGCTCACTGATATAGGTTTCTTTTCAAATTCTTTCCCATTTTATTTGAAAAAGGCCATTAGAGAGTTATAGACTATTGAAAAAGCTTTTTCTTTGCTAACCCTTAATAAACTCTTCCAAACAAGGACTACTGCATTTTTATATTAAATTTAGACCAAAATCTATAAAACATGCTATCCCAGGTTGGATAATTTGATTATTATTATCTAAATGGAGTTATGGTTCATATTGGGTTTGCAGTAATGCACATAGTAAATAAAATGTAAGTTGAGATTTGTATAAGATCATAGGACACTGGGTTTTCTTTTTTGTTGTTGTTTTCCCTGTGAGTCCTTCTTTGGGGAATCTCAGCCAATTTTCCCTGAGATGAGAAATTAAAAGGAAAAAAAAAGAGGTCCCAGTGGTGAAATTAATGCTGCGTTGTACTAAAAACAAATTGCTATTAATATTTACTTGTTCTCATCATAATAGAGGCAAGCTACAAATGTCTTAGGAGTTACCCGACTAATAAGATTTACCAAGGGGACCAAAAAAGCATGAGAAAATACTCAGCAGAATTAGAAACAATTATTCCATTGTAAGTTATGATGTGAGAAATAATAGATGAGATTCTGAAGTTATTTATGAATTAGTCAATTCTGTTTCATACATTTTTGCCATCAAAATAACTTATGAAATCATTTTCCAGGCCCATAACATTTTATGAGAGTTCCATACTCAGTTAAAGATTTTCTTCTAGGGCTTTCTGCAGTTACTCTGAAACCTTTGGTGATGCCCAGATTTTGACCTAAGTTTTCCACTTTGAGGGCAGCCTGCTGGAGTGCCAGAGACTTCCCCGAGGTCTCCAGGCTGGAATTGCACAGCATATGGAGAGGGTCTAAGGATTTTATCAGTTTAGCAGGAGGGACTCAAAGTGGGTTGAGAGTGTCAAATAAGGTGATGTGGATGAGGGGCTCAGCCTCTCGGTAAATAGTCAGAAATTTTGACAAATTAATTGTCATTACTAATACTATTTTTTGCTACAGGGGGCAGGATAAGCACAGTGCAAGTCCAAAAGTCCAGCTTAGATTGCTGCTAACATGCTATACGACCTTGAGCAAATCTCTTACTGTCTCTTCCTCTGTCCTTAGGATGTCCAGCTACTTTCAGGGGCCGTTTTTTTTTTTTTTTTTTTTTTGGAGGTCAAATGAAATGACAGACATGAAAGCTCTTTCAGAAGTACAGAGTGCTATAGGAACATCAGTAATTATTTTTAATCATTCCCAGGTACCTGCTCTCTGGCCCTTTTAAAGGTGGAAAGTGGACCACTGTGAACAGCCAGTAAGTGTAGGGGAACTTCTCTAACTGCTGAGGGCAGTTTACAAGGGGGTTGCCAATGTGAGTGAAAGGATTTAAGGGGGCTTGGGGTCAAGTGGTTTGAAGAACCCAGCAGAGCACCAGACTGCTGCCACTGATTTAGTTTAGAAGTAGATGAACTTTGAAATGCAGAACATCATTTCTGCAGAAGGTCGTCATATTTCTTGATGATTTACAAGGAGAAGGCTGAGACTGTGCTGGGTTCGTTTTAGATCCTCCAGTGCCAAGAGAAAATATGCTGATGGAAGGGATAGTGCCTGGGTGGCTGGTAAAGACTCTGACTGCCAGAAGAAATGGCAGAAATGGACCTAGTCGATTTCAGTGACAATGGTGATGGAATCCGCCAGCCTTCTCCGCCCTGTCCGGGAGACTTTGCATTTTGGAATTTTGTACACAAGACTGCCTCAAATGACTTTTTACTCTCATGCTGCCGAGCACTTCTCAGTACTGTTGGTTCAGGCTGCAGCTGGGAGACAGGATGTAGCTTCCTCTTAGAAGTCCTGTTCAGTGGTCCCCAAACCCCTGGATCTAATGCCTGATGATCTGAGGTGGAGCTGATGTAAAAATAATAGAAAGAAAGTACACAATAAGTGTGATGTGCTTTTTTGTGTGTGTGTGTGTCTTCCACAAAACTGGTCACTGGTGCCAAAAAAGGTTGGGGACCGCTTACAAAAGGTTGTAGTAAATATCATCCCTCACCCTAGAGGCCCCACACAGAGCCCACCTGGTTTTAAGAAGTGGTCTGCAGTCTAATTTCAGGGGAAAAATTAAAAAGCTGACTGTAGGATACTACTTCTCAAATATACCCATATATTAATATTTTGTGTTCAAAGGCAATGCCCATTTTCTAAATGACATTCTGTTATTTGATTAAATAGGTCATTTGTGTGTAAGAGCATACTTTTTACTTTTTAACCCATGGATCTTAATGAAGTGTTTTTTTTTTTTTTTTTCATTTCAACTGAAAAAAAAGATGTAGATTGCATATATTTTCATTTTCCATGAACTGACTCTTATGGAAAAAAGATTGCCAATTATTGAAGGGTGACAAAGTAGAATCCCAGCTGGTAGAGGCTGGGTGACTGAGGAAAACCATATTGAATGGGAGGGGACTAAGTCCAGGCATCCAGTGGCAACGAACCTGTTGGGCTGAAGGTTGTGGAAACGTGGGTGGAGTAGAGGCAGGGGCTCATCTGCGCCCACGGGGTCATCCCACCGATTGTCCCATGGGGTGTACTTAAGGAGGAGACTGCCGTGTTCCTCATGGTGGAAGAAAGTGCGCGTTCCCTTCCTTCTCATCACCCTTCCAACGCCCTGCAGCGTACGCAGTGATGACATCAGTTGCGGTGACAAGAGACAGTACATAACACTCTGGCGTGACGTCATCAGCCTGTTGGTAATTTTTCTAAATGTTTGCCAGGAAGATAAGAAATCTTAGCAACAGAGGTATTTAAAGGTTTGGATAAGTTTGAAACACAGTGATTTTTCAATCTTATAAGCCAACCAATCTGGGAGCCTGTTAGTCTACAAGTGTCTACCATCTTTCTCAGGGTGTCAGGGAAAATGGAGTGACGGATCACTTTTCAGTGTCACTGCTCGAGACCGGTGACAATCAGTGAAATGATTGTGTCTGCCTCTGCACATATCTGTAATTGATTGCCTAAACCCTACGACTCTCTTTCCCAGTTGATATGATGGAACATTGGAGTGAAATCACTCTGGATGAGGAGGAGCCAGGTCCATTTGTTATTTACTTCCCTGCCTGCTTCCTTCTCCCCAGCCAGTGCCAATTGTCCCACAAGAGCACATTATGGTAATCAGCCAGAATGTATGTATAGGAATCAATCAAGGTGAGAGCCGTCGCAAGAGTTATGACATTACAAAGTCTGTTTGTAACTTTTGATTTATGGAAGATTTTCCATTTTATAAATTGGGAGTGAGGCATGTTGGGATGGCTTAACCCTTGAATTCCCCTACAAAGAAAACACATTAGGCATGAAAGCAAATAGATAATAAGGCATTTTAATTATCTAGTGCCCGTAGATAATCGGAGTTCTCGCCTGTTTGGCTTGTGACTTTAGATAACTGCTCCTGCTCTCTGAACACATTCCCTGTCTCTATTACAAAATAAAATTGGCTCAGTTTCTGAAGAGCAAAGACATGCGATAAATTTCCGTTAAGGATGGATATTGACACACTGTGCTTTCTTCCGCCACGAGCCTGAGGAGCAGCCGTACCACAGACGCATTCCCGGGGAGCATCCCTCTTCTGGTTGTCACTCTCAGCATGGGGGACTCAGGGCAAGGGCTTTGGAGACACCAACTCTCAGGCCAACAAGATGCTTGGCATAACACTCTCATTCTGTTCCTTGCAGAATTGCTGAAGGCCGGGGCAAAGCCAGATTCAAGACATTTTCCCAAGTGGACAAAGCAATATATAGTGTTTGGGTCTTAACAGATATGCCTTTTGAGGCTTGGCAGCTGTCATAACCATGGCTCTAAAGGAGGCAGGAAACAAAGCACTGTTGTCAGCTGATCATATTAAAATTGAGACCTTTTATGTTCATCTAGTGCATCGGTCATTACAATCATCTCAGAAAGTATGCTGAGCTGGCACGGACAGTCCCATTTTTCAGATGTGGAAACAGCCAAAAACATGAACTATTTTGTCTAAGAACACACTCTGGTCAGCGATAGCCCAGGATTAGAGGCCAGGATTCCTGACTCCTGGTCCAGCACTTTTTCAATGAACGGAATTTAATTTGTTTTTGGGACCCCCACACGTGCAGGACACAGGGCTCCCTTCTCGTCCCAGTTTCTGGAGGCAACCCTCCGTCAGCTGAGCCAGGGCCACCCGGCTGTGTGTTTCAGGTTTTATTCTCACGCGGTAGCTCACTGTCCCCCTTCACAGAACCGGTCTCTGCATCCCTGTGGCACTGTGATAAGTCTGCCCCAGCACATCCATTACTGGCGTGTAAGACACAGTTTCCTTGTTGGAGAATGAGCTCAGGGAAGAAAAATATTTGTCCTGTTCCAAGGTCACTGGGCGGCCCTTCCTTCAATCTGCTTTTTGCTTGGCAATCTCACCACATCATCTTATGTTGAACTAAAGTTCTGTTTCTTTTTTTATTAGCACGGTGGACCTATTCTGCTTAAGCTCCCTTTTTGTTCCTAATGTGACTCTTAAAGCTAATAAGAATGCAGATCCCAGCAGACCCACTCTCTCTCTTATAATCCATTAGGAACGTAAGATCGCTGTCTCTGGAAAACTTAAAAAACCATTTAAAAACAAAAAGATGAATAAATGAAAATGTTATGAACCTGGAAATGTTAATTAAGCCATTCTCAAGGAACAGGCTTCCCAGCCCAGATTAAAACATCTCATCACTTTTAAGTAGTTAACATCTTTCTCCTTGAAATAAGTCCAAATTAAGGACAAAATCATTATAAAAAGAAATAGTAAAGAGACCAGAAAACGGTGTTAAGAATTTGGCTATCAACTGACATACTCAAGTTAGAGCAAACCACGAAGGCCAAAGCCATAAAGTGAAGTCTATTTCCAGACATACTGTACTTCTTGCCAAGCAGTCGTCTGGGTACCTTGATGTAGAGTCAGAGGATGTAGAAGCTCACAGATCATTCCGTTGAATCTTTTCACTTTTTTAGATTAAGGAACGGAGATGCAGAGAGGGTGAGACATTTTCTTAAAATCATTTAATAGAGTTGAGGCCAGAACCTAAAGCTTAAACTCACAACCTAGTGTTCTTTCTGCTGTGTACACCACTGAGCAAAATGATTTCAAAATAATAATAATAACAGTAGTAACAATAATAACTTTTTTTAAAGGTACTGAATCTATACCATGGTACCTAGAGATGTGTCTCCCAGACTGTTTTCTTTCCCCAGGAGAGAAACAGAGCAGAACCCTGCATGTCAGGACATTACTCAGCTAGCAATCTTGGCCCTGAGAAGCAGACACAAACTGTGATGCAGAGGAAGAAAGACTGAGTCCCCAAAGTAGCTGTAACAAGGCCTGTGCGCTCAATGTCATTCACTCGGCCCCATGGAAGGCGTCTTCAGGCTCTATGCAGTATTATTTATTCCATTTGACATATAATTCCATGCAGATTTGAAGCAGAAAGTTAGTTGGTAGCAGCCTGACAGCAAGAAGAGGCAGCTGTCGTTTCTTACTGATGCCCATTAGAATTGACAGCTGGGGGCCCAATACTGTGGGAGCAGATGGAGAGACTATGAAACTAGAAATAAGGACTAAAAGTACAGTAATATGAGGCCATTTCTTTTAGGAGCAAAAAGCTCTACAGAAGTATCTTCTAAGGGCACCTTCGTTCTACATCAAAGTACAACAGAAATAACGAACAATGACAACTTTGTTTTGTTGAGCACCTATTGTGCATAAGGGATGGTGCTAGGTATTTTCACGAATCATTTCTAAGCTTTGCAACCCCGCAAGGGAGGTGATATAATCCCTGTTTTATTGATAAGGAGACTGAAGTTCAAAAAAAGTCAAGAATCATGCTCAGAATCACAAGACGTAAAATAAAAGGCAAAATGAGGATTTGAACATGAGTGGTGAGACTCCAAAATCTGTGTTCTTTCCTTTGTGTTCTCTGACTCGAATTCATCATTCAAACCTGGAGCAAGAGAAGAGAGTGAAATATCATGCATGATTTTCTCTATGAAAGAGAAAAAGGAGAATGAAATACAGTTTAGAATCTGCCACTACATATATGTTTTTTGCATAGAATATATGAAAGGCACAATCGTTTCTCAGTTAATTGGCATCATTGATAAAGGAAGTATTAATGAACATACACAACTTTTGCAGAAAATTTGAGCTTTTCTTTAGAGTTTTAACACTTAAAAATACTAATGGCTTTAGTAAAGTCCTTCTAAAATGTATATACTTCTCTGTTCTAGCATAGAGTAGAAACCTCACACATGGGCCCAGCTCTCAGGAGCACACAGACTTGTTTGGGATACAGACCTGTAAACAGTTCAGTTGTAAGAAGATGTAAACTAAAGCCTGTAGGGGTTGAGAGGAGGAATTAACTTTGCCTGGCAGGTAAAATAAGTTTAAAAGAATCCCAACTTTAATGTAGCTGCTGTCAATAAAACATTTAAAATATTCAGTTTTTATTTTCCAGCTGATAGGCACCTGTCAAAAGTGACTGCATATATTCCAATAAAGAGCTTAAAAAAAAAAAAAAAGTGACTGCAAAACAGTAACCACTATGAGTGAGCAATGCCTGCAGTGCTTCCGTGTGAGCGTGTGTGGTCCTTTAATGATTCATCTTTGGCTTCCTGGAGATGTATTGCTAGGTCTCACATGGACTTGGGCAGGGCTTGGTATTTTTCTGTCAGGTATGTGCATCTTTCTGGACCTTTTTAACAACATTGTGAATAAAAGTATTATTGTTTTTCCTTTGCTGTGTAAGACTGAGGCCCAAGGTAACACAGCTGGCCGTTTCCAAGTCAGAACTGGAATTCAGGTCTCTTGACTATGGGTGCAGTCTCTTTTGAGGGTAGAATACTGTCTTCTATATAAATTGTTCTGATTTAAATGTCTGCCTATTCTTTCCTGCACCTACTAAAAGTAGGATGCAATTTCTGTACTTGCATTTGTACACCACGGTGCATCTCAAGGTTAGGCTAAGCATGCCATTGCTCAGTTACGTTCTACCGGCACTCCTGAAGACCTTCTCATTCATTCATTCATTCAATTAAATAGTTTTGAGCATCTACTCCATGCCAGGCAGTAGATAGTTTCAAGACACTGTGAAGAGTACCCTGCCCTCAAAAAACTAAAACAGCAGCAACAACAAACAGCTTCTATTCCAAGAGGATTTCCAGACACATACAACTAAATGTGGGTAAAAGGCAGGCTGTGGTAAATGTCAGCTCTATCAGAGGAGCAAGCAAAATACTAAGGAAGCACAAAGGAGACATTGATTCTGACGGGTGAGGCAACAAAATGATGAGGGAATTTCTTGAAACACGTCCTGGAGGACATGACATTTCAGTTAGACCTTCACAACCGAACACTATATTTTGTATTGTTCTGGATTAGTCAGCTATTGCTACGATAATGTGGTATAACAAACAACCCCCAAATATCAGTGGCTTATAATAGCAAACGTGTATTTCTTGTCTATGGGCCCCTGGGGAAGGTCCCTATAGGTCTGTGGGTCTCTGGGAAGGCTTGAGCTACAATTGGGGTTCAGGTAGCTCCATGTGTCTCTCATTTTGGGACCCAGGCTGAAGCAGCAACAGCTACCTGTTGAAGGCATTCTCTTCTAATGGTGTAGGGCAGCGGCGCAAGAGAGGATACCAGTTCTTAATGGGAGAAACATGCCACGCCTCTTTAGTCTCTGCTTGGAACTGGAACACTGTCAACTGTTGCTTCTACCCATATCCCATTAGTCAAAGCAAGCCATGAGGCTAAGCTCAAGGTCAATAGATGGAATAGGAATATCCTTTCATCCCAGGGAAGTCAGGGAAAGGGCAATGAGGGAAGGAAATGTTGTAAATAAGTAATGCAACCTATCTCATGTTCTTACTGTTTCTTGGGTTTTATCTACTCAATGTGAATACGTGATCCTTGACAGGAAATAAAGTCCTTCCTTCTGTTGAGCTCTTCTCCAGGGGAATGTTGGCTGTGTGGGAAGAGGGATGAGGAAGGCAGAGTAGGGCAGTAGCATTTTGTGTCACCATAGTGACTCTCACCTGCAGGACAGCTACCCCAACAAGGAGGAGCTTTGTTCATCTCTTTCGCTGTTGGCCCTCCAGCGCCTGGCACAGAGAGGGTGCTTGAAAAGTGATTGTTAAATGAATGAATCAATGGAAAAACAAAACTACTATGTTTACTGCTTTGATCACCCATATCCTAGACTGTGGTTCCATTTTATTGAGAGCTGATACATGGAAGCCCTCAATCAATAAATATCGATGTATTTATATGACATAATACTCTGCAGTTGTTAAAAGTGATGTGGCAGAAGAATATTTAATGACTCTCTGTTTTGGTAAAATGTATCTCCTATATGTTTGAGTGGTTTTAATTTTTTTGCTCATTTTTACTTTCTAAAATTTCTATAGTAACCACGCATTTATTTTGCATAAAGTATAGGTATTTTAAAAACAAGATTAATGTACAGCATCACGTATGAACAACATATTCTAATTTTAGATGCAGTCTGGAAGAGCACCATTCCTTGGGATGTGGCATTTGTACTTTTGCCCTCTATGGCAAGATGCTGTAAAAAGTGGGTCCAACGATAGTAGTCAGTCAATTGAGCTTTGACCTGAGTCTGTGTTCATATAGGAGGAATGTAAAAATTAGCCCCAAAGTACAAGTCACTTTAGGCTTTTTAAAAAACATTTAGCAGTTGGCTGTTTGCTATCATACTGATACAACTTGGGAGTGAGGAGGCCTGGGCTAGGCTCTCCCACCAATCAATTGTTGGACAATTGGACAAATCACCCAACTGTTTCAAATAAACTAAATTTTCCCAAAGGGAGAATGAAGTTGGTTCCTGCCATGCATTAGTTTAGGCAGGAATAGACCTAGCAGTTTAGGTACCGATGGACCCTGATTTGATATGATAATGTTTTCCTGAAGTAACAGAGTAGAAAAAGCTATAAATTTTACTCTTACACAGATAGGACTGCCTTCTCTCTAAACTAAAAACAGTATGTTCATGTTGAGGATTGGTATTACTCATTCACCACTAATTAAATGCCCTATTAGTTGGGATCACGCTAGCTACTGTAACAAATACACTCCAAATATATAACGACTCAAACAGAACCTAAATTTATTTCTCATTCGTGTAATAGTCCAAAGCATTTCTTGTCAACAAGCAGCTCTCTTCCATGGAGTAATTCAGGGATGCAAACTTCTTCCATTTTGTGGCTCGACTCTCCTCTAGAGCATTGCTGTTATCTGCATCTATCGGTAGACGGGAAAACCGAGTAAGGATGAGGACATAACTCATTTCTTAAAAACCTTGTCCAGAAATAGCACCTGTCACTGCTTCTCACATCCTAGTGGCTACAACTGAGTCACATGGCTGTACCTAATTGCAGGTGAGGCTGGGAAATGCAGAGAGTTCTGTGTCCAGGAAGAAGAGGAAGGAGACTGAGGTAAACAACTTGCAGTCTCTCCCACAGAAGCCTAGTATATGGCAGCCTCAGTACTATTCAATAAGGATGCTAAGCTGGGTAAGACACTTGGCCTGCCCTAGAGGAGGTCCTTGTCTAGTGGGTGAGACTACACTATATTGACAGATAATTATAGTGCCAAGCAGAATGTGCTATCACAAAGCAATAACGGCAAGTGTGTGAGAACATTGTGTATGTGTATGGGGAGCAACTAACTCTGTCCGTAATGAAGGGAGGTCGTGAAAGACCTTGATTATGCCAGTTCCATAAATGTTTATTGAGCAACTACTAAGAGCTGTTTTGTGCAGTTTGCTGGAGATAGAGATATAATTCTAGCCCTCAGGGGAGATGGATATATAAGCAGACAAATTCAAATGGATAATTGCTCAGATAACTGGGAAATGGGAGAACTATAACGGTTCATGCTTGCTGGGTTAAATGCTCTGGATTTGAGTCAGGCATACTTCGGTTTGAATTCCACCTTTAACACTGTTAAAGTCACTGTGTGATTCTGGGCAAGTTTTCCAACCCCTCTGAGCCTTTGTTCTCATTTTAAAACAAAATTAACAACTCCTGGTATGACACTATATGGTCTCAGGAGCCAGAAAGCCTCCTCTATGTGCTAATTTTGGGATCTTGGGAAATTCGTTAAACCATTCTGGGCTTTAGTATCCTCATCTTTAAAATGGGATTGCTAACAGTACCAAATACAGTCAGTAGGTATATGTGAATTCAGAGAACAATTATCTCTGAACCACGCCTGGTACATAAAATTGTCCACCAAGTGTTAGGTCTCATCACTGCCTACCTTACAGTTGGATATGGATATTAAATGAGATAATGCCAGTGCCTGGCAAACATTCAATCAATGGTTAAATTATTATTATAAGTGATAAGCTGAAAATAGGATGATCACAGTATCCTAAAAAGAACCTGCTCAGAAACCGGATAGAACACAATGACTGAGGCAAAGATCCTGGACCCACAGGTTTATTCTTCACTCACCCTAAGACAGATGAAGCAAAGAAGGGTTGTGATGCTTGGAAGGACGGTGCTTCCAGTGTCAGGTCGAAGGCTGCTAATTTCCTTATTTGTTTCCTCTGCCTCTTCCATTGGTGAGGGCTTTGAGAATACGCCATAAACTTTAAGTGAAGGCAGGCAGGCATAAATGATTTTCTCCAAGAATACAGGGGGAAGGTCTCCCTAAACACAGCATTCATTGGTTAGAGTTTCCAGAACCTTCCAAAATTCTGTCTCCTTTTACAGCATCCCGCAAGTCCAAAGTAATGAAATAAAGGCATCGTAATAGGTAAACACAATTACAGCACCCAGATAGCTCCTTGGCAGGCAGGGGGTGTTTGAGAGCATTGGCTCGGGTCTCGTTTTCCATAATCGAGCCCAGCCCTGCTGTGATCACTATAGTATTATGACCTGTGGGGCAAAGATGGTACCATACGTGATATTTCATTTTTGGGTAGCTGGGGGTAGTAATGAACCAGTTGCAGTCAAGTGAATTAATCTCCCCAGCTATTCAAAAATGAAACTTCATGTACAGCAATTTGTTCTTCATTGCTTTTCCCCCCACTGTTGCCTTTTTGGATGACTTTTCCTACAGAAAAAATCGAGAGAAAGAAAAAGAAAAAGAAAACTCTGTTAAAATATTTTAACCTTTGCTAAATGTTGATATCTTTTCTGATTGTCGATAATAACAGTAAATATATCCCATAGATACACAACTTAGAGTTCACGTTGTGGTTCTATTAGCCTCATACCGGCTGATTATGAATCTTAAAAGATGGAATAAATATGCAAAGAGTTGGCATAGCATAGATTCCAGAGCCAATTTCATACCGTTTAAATTATCAATCGGTATTTATCCAAACTCCAAGGAGCACCCTAATCAATCTCACTCAGGAGAATTACTCAATTATTGTTCATTTAAAGAAATAGAAGTTAATGATTAAAAACACATTATTGAAAATGAAAGACTCTGGCATAGGTAGGTATAGACATATAACACAGCTGTTAATCCTCCATGAATTTGTTTTTAATAACACTGATGTTTTGGTTGCATATAATAACTATTTCATTAAATCTAAATTAAATGCATGGTTAGGCATATTTAAAACATGTAAATGTAATGTGTTGCAAGCGTATTCCATTTTATGTTTCCACACAGTTCTAATAATTTTCCAAATTCAAATTGACTAGGTGTAGGGAAGTACCTGGTCATTTGTATGATACCTTCTTATATGATATGATATCATTAAGGGCTCCAGAAATTTAATACTCCTGAGTTCTAAACACGTCACTAGTCCTTGTGTGGGAAAGACAATGTGTTTATCTGCTGGAAAGAAATGCTTATGGACCCAAACGAAAGGGGGAAAAACGCTTTTAAATAATAGCAAAATATGCATTTTGCTTTTTTAAAAAATAAAATAAAGAATTGAATGCTAAAAAAGCTACCTTGGAATAACAATCAAGAATGTGTTGTGTATGATTTTTCACTTATGGAGAACAGGAGACATTAATATACTTGCCTGTGGCTTGTGCATTACTATTCCCAGCTATGCAGAAATGGAACGTGATTTACAGCAACACATTCTTTGTTGCTATTCCAACATACCTATTGTCTTCCCTGCATCCTGACTGGCTGGCTGGCTGGGAGAGGGGATGGTTCTGGACCGCACTCAATTATTATGGGTGTCTACAAATCGAGTAGGTGTATGTGAACTGGGATTTTTCAGCTTTGTATACTGAGCAAGCCAATCAGAGCACAGAAAGAACAATAGCTGAAGGTTTTACTGCTCTTTAAGTTTCCCCACTGATTCCCATTGCGACTGATTATATCACAGAAGTTATATAAAAATCACATTAAATGCCAACTAAATCAAGACTTTTCATATCTTTTTTTCAAAGCAATGAAATTCAGGACAAACACTATACTATGCATGAAGATCACCACCTAGAGATCTAAACTCTTCATTCCAGACGGCGTATTTGAAAATGGAACTAGAGAAAAGTGGAGTTTATTCATTTTGTTATTTTCTGTGGTGCTTGCACTGCTGTTTTGAAAGCCCACCGTTGGAGAGCTCAATTAAGAGGCTTCATAATTTTCACCAGTTAACTTTGATTAAATAGGCTGTCTTGGAAGGGCATTCAGTAAATTTAGGCTATAAATTACCTGTAGTGAGTTTTCAGCTCTGAAATTCTGGAATATTAGTTGCTTGGACAGGCCATTTCTTTTAGAAGTGTTGTACTTTACCAGCTGATTTGGAATGGTTGTACTTCATTTTATCAGAGAAAGAACAGAGACAAAAACTTCCTTCTACTGGTTGGAACAACAAGCATGTGGAAAAAAAGACATTCTGCTCTCTACTGCCAACTGTATTAATAAAAGTGTGAGATCAGAGGTTTCCTTTAACCAAGTTCTTTTTAACTTATTGTTAGCTATCTTTCCAGGTAATGATAATTGCCAAAAATTAGAAAAAGAACGACTAAACAAACAGGTTCTTGCTGATGTGCTGCTTCTTAAACAAGAACAAAATTCTCTGCAAATAAGTAAACTCTTTCCCACTGAGCAAATGGGAGAACCAAGCCTGTTTCAGTTAGGGTCAGTAAACTGAGGAGTTGAACCCATATGAGAAGACAGCTGGCAATTAGAGGCTCACATCACTCCTTTTGTATTTTTAAGGGTAAGGCTGAAAATTCAATAAAATTTGCAAATTCTGTAGAGTATGGTGATGCTCAGTTTTAGTTTCCTGCTCTATGACCTCAGGCAAATTACATAGTCCTCTGAATCTCAGTTTTCCTTATCTGTGAAATGGGTACAATAACAGTACTCACCTCATTGAGTTTTTCAATGAGATAGTGCACTTAAGGTACTTATGTAAGGCCTGATACATGTAATACTCAATAAATGTTAGGGCTTAATATTAATATTTTTCTTGGGTGTATTTACATTGTTTACAGCATGTCTGTTTAGGGACTTCCCTGGTGGTCCAGTGGTTAAGACTCCACACGCCTAACGCAGGGAGCACGAGTTTGATCCCTGGTTGGGGAACTAAGATCCCACATGCCATGCGGTGCAGCCAAAAAAATCAATAAATCAAAATACTTAAAAAAAGTCTGTTTAATAAAAACAGCTTATAAGTTCTCCTTTTTGGCTTTTTAAAACTTCACCATCAATTAATTACTTCCATCCAAACATCAGTTTTGTAAGATGAGTGTAGAATTATTTTACCCTTCTTGGTTGCTGAGAAGGGTTGAAGAGGAATTCAGTGGCTTGCCTAGGACAGCGCTAATGCAAGTCCCAGAATCTATATTTTTGACCCATTTACTTCCATCACACGAATGGGGGTAGGTGAGGAAGGCCCAGAGTCCCCAGGATGCAGAACGTTTTCTCTGCAGTGCAGAACGGTTTCCAGATTCCAGTTAAGGTGTTATTAAGATTGTGGTGAGGGGGGACGTCTGTGGGCCAGGGGAAATGGTAGCATTTACAGGTGTATAGCCAACTTTTCCTTCCTTCCTTCCAAAAAAAAAAAAAAAATAATAATGTCAGCAGCATTCACACTTCTGAATATATTAGATTTGTAAATCCAGGGTGCAAATTGTTTGTAGAATCTCAATTAAAGCCCTTATAATATTGTCATTCATAATCAGCTCACTATGAAAACAGGGCTTCCAGAGGGCACCAAAATCATTTGAACTTGCGATCTGTAATAGATTTGAATATTCAGATAAGGTCAGCGGTCAGAGCAGAGGCGACAGTTTTGGTCAATAAACAGGTTTAGTGAGACAAAATCTTTTTTGTCTACATGGGAATGGCTTGGAGAAATTGGTTCTCAAGGGGGAATCAAAAGATTAAATTCAGCTGCGTTGCCAATTTATTTGCAGGCCTAACAAGTGTGTGATGGAAATCTTTGGAGGGGGGGAGGTGCCCGCCTCGTGAGAAGCCCCTGTTGACAGCGCCAGAGGGGGCTTCCAGGCAGCTGTCCTGACTGCAGCTGAGACTGAGCTTGATAGCAGCCTATTGGGTGAGGGGAAAGAAAAAGCATGCCAGGGCCAGGCGGAGACTATCCTGGATTAAGCCAGCCCACAGGAGGGCAAAATATCTGGGTGGCCTTGTTTTACATTGTTCCAACCCCTGCTATCCTCTCCCTGACCTTTAAAATTGCTTTCTCTGAATTGCATTTTGGCACGAAGCCTTGGCCGACAAGCCATTACCAACTTCTCTCTGTAAAGACCCACAGGAGAAATTTCTCTCTGGTCTCAGTACTAGGAAGACTTGGGTTTCTCCTGAGTGCCTGGTTTACCTTAAGGATTTTGTGAATCATATAATTCTGTGTTTCTTACACGGTTTTTTAGGGGTCTTCTGGGTTGCTTGAGGAGCTGTTATGAGGTTGGGAGTCCGAGCTAAGGGAGGAAAGGGAATGGGCTCTGAGTCCTGGATTCCAGCTTCTACCCAGCGCAGCTCTGCATTGATCTGTTTTCTGCACCTGTGTTAGATTTTATTTGAAGAAGGGACTCAGTAGCCAACATAAAGGTTTGGAAACCACTGACCTCACACTAATGCGTCTTGTGGCACTTGGAATAAACTCTAGCCTATCTCTTTGCCTCATCATGTGTAATCACTAGTTAGGCTTTATCTACACTGATCTTCTTTCAGTCCCTGAAGTAAACCAAGGTGTTTCCAACTTCATGGCTGCTAACTGGAATCCTCCTTTCTCAACCCTTTGCTGATTGTCTCTTCACTATGGAATCAGTTGGGTTTCTGTTCAGCTACGTAAAATAGTGAAACCCAAAGAACAGTTGGTTAGACAAGAAATATTGTACTTATAGCTCTCTTACATAGAAGACAGGGATAGGGAGTCTAGGATTCATCTCCGGAGTGTCATCTAGATCTCCATGTTTCTTCTCTGCTATCCACAGTACATGCCTTTCATCTTCAAGACCACGTCATGGTCCAAAATGGCCATCGGAGCTTCAGCCATCACAGGCTGTCAGTAGGTGGAAGTGGGGACCACAAAAGGATGCTTCTCCCAGCTGAAGCTACTGTCTTGAAGGCGTTATCAGAAGTCCACTCAGTATTTCAATTTACATTTTATTGGCCAGAACTTAGTCATGTGATCTTCTCCACCTTCAAGGGAGGCTGGAAAATGTAATGTTTTATTGGGAGCAGCAATATGCCTAGATAAAGATTAAAGTCCTATTATTAAGAAAGAATAGAAAGCAGGGGGGCAACTCGAGGAGAACTCAGCTTAAATTTCACTTTTCCCAGTCGAAATTTTGATCATCCCTAATATTTGTTCTCTTAGAATAACATTGTCCCTTTATAAAATTTTCACAATTTTTAACTATATAACTGTTAAAATTTATCTATGTAACTGGATGGCAAGTTCTCCAAGGGGGAAACTTGAGTCTCTTTTTATCCTATATAATCAATGTCCAACAAAATGCCTTTCATGTAATATGTGAAATAAGTATTTGTCATATAAGAGAATGAATGAATGAATTATATTTCCCTGTATTCTATTGGTTGCTAGAAAATTCAGAGTCAAATTTGTGGTTTAACTTCAATAAATGGAGGGCATTTAGGACACTAAGTTCACTCTAGGCTCTCATTTTTTACCCCTACTTTTTCTTTACTTTAATTTCCTAACTTATTTAGTAAATTTGCTTACATTGTACAGATGTTTTAGAGGCTTATCTTAATCCATTTGGAAATTAAGGGCAGGGCATAGCTAAATGAACACAGTAAAGGACAGATAAAATTTAAGTGTTCAGCAGGACTGCTGTAAACAAAAATTTTAAGTGTGGGAAAAAAAATCCAACAACAATAAAGATAACAGACATCTCTTTCAGCATATTGTTTGATGGTCCCAATTCTGGGATGCGTTAATGTTGGTAAAGAATAATTAACTAACCATAAAAGAGGATGTTGTTTGAAAGTCACTACTAAGCTGCGGGAGTTCAGTTAAGATCACACTTAGGAAGCTAAGGATGATTAACCTTTGCCTAGGTT
Source organism: Hippopotamus amphibius kiboko (assembly GCF_030028045.1). NCBI lineage: Eukaryota > Metazoa > Chordata > Mammalia > Artiodactyla > Hippopotamidae > Hippopotamus > Hippopotamus amphibius. The sequence goes on along the minus strand of NC_080186.1, from coordinate 80,955,498 downwards.
ATAAAATGGCCCATTTGAGAACTGTTACCACTGGATATATTACCTGGATATCAATTGGATTATTGAGTGAGAGGTTTTACATGATGTTTAGTATGATGATATATCTCTGGTTACAAACTGTTTATGACAAGTGGAAAAGCCAATAAAAGATAAATGAAGATTTAAATAGATTTTCTTTACGTGAGTCGAGGTTAATTTATGCATATATAACTCGATATCTGTATATTTAAAAGAGATGCTAGTTTATTATTCGTAATGAAGAAAGACGGCTGTTGAATAAGTAAGTGAAATTGTAATGCTGACATTGGAGCTCCTGTTTAAAGGGGATTTTCAGTTCACTGAGATTTTTCATTGGAATTTTTATTTGGTGCAAACTTTGCCAACTGAACCTTAGATTAACTTGGCAATGTTACAGATCAAGAGAGAAGTCACTCTCATGAAGTTGCAATAAATTAAATAGCAAATATACTGTATTTCCTTACAATTACAACTTTTCTTTGATTTGTCATCAAGTGCACATCCTGGGGCAATCATTTTTCTTTAGATTTTTTTTCTTACTTAAAAGTAAGTTGTACTTACTGTCTTTAAATTATTTTGCTGATATAAGCCTAGAAGTCTTTGTGGACAGGGACTTCACCTCTTAAGCTTATTTCACATTTTCCCTAGAGCTTAGCACATGTTAGATACATGGTAGGGGCTTGATAAATTCTTAGAGTTTAAATGACTTTCCTTCCTTCCTTCCTTCCTTCCTTCCTTCCTTCCTTCCTTCCTTCCTCCTTCCTTCTCCTCCTCTCTCTTTCCCACCCTTCCTCCCTCCCTGCCTTCCTTCAACAAGCATTAATTGAGTAGCTACTACATTCTGGGCTCCTTGTAGAGAGTTAAGATACAAAGATGAGTAAGACATAGGTGTCCTGTCTTAGGTTAAATAAGGGTTGAGGCACTGATATGTCATGATACAGATGATCCAAACTGAAGCTTTCTCCACCCAGTATGTGTGTCATGGCATCACCTTGTGAAGATAAAATAAGGGAATCAATGAGAAGACACTTTGCTAACGTGGATGCTACCTCTTGAGAGGTAGCTGGGTGAAGCAATCTAGGGAAAATGGTCTGTAAACTATAAATGCTGTGCAAATATATCATTATTATAGATTATGTACACATCAATCTCCACAACCACCAAATTATGAGCAAGGACTTTTATTCATTTCTGCATCTTCAGCACATTATAAGCATATATAATAAGCACTCAGTGAATATGTGCTTGAGTAAAATATTGAAGATTTGTTTTTTAGTATTGTAACTATCATTACCAGTACTACTTAACTTGAATCTTGCTGTTTTGTCCTGTTAGAATACTTACATAAGACATCCAGAATTCTCCTCCACCTGTGAGTGCTCTGACTACCCTGGGGTGCCCAGCACAGCCACCTGCATGGGTTGAACCTGAGCTCCTTTGCCCTTCACTTGAACCCTGTGTCAGAGGCAGAGAAAAGAGACGACACTAAAACACAACAAAGTCAAACAGACAAGCACAACCACAGTACAAACCACTAGTGGTTGAGTAGATTTGGTCAGTGCTGACGAAGACTGTTAGCTCACTTGATTCCACGATTCCACCTTATTCAAACTTCTGAGTTATTAGAATTTTCCATATAATGTCAAGCTCAGCTGTATTTATGTGGAAAATGGAGCTATAGAAAGAAAGACCTCCTTTGTTTTGAATTCCTCAAAGGCCCACAGCTCCTCCTGTGGCTCCTATTTGTAGATTATTTTTTACACATATGAACTGTGGACAGCACAGTGACAAATGCGTCACACACATAAGCTTTTACTCCTGTGCAAACTCTGTAAGGTTGGTATTATTATCACCACCATTTTACAGATGAAGAAACTGAAGCGTAGAAAGGCTTGCCTAGGGTTACGATACACTTAAGCCGTAAACTGCTATTGAAATATCTGGCTTTAAAACCTGGATTCTTTAATCCTTATTTTAATACATGCTTTTTCAGTTTTGTCTTCTTGTTTTATTATTTCAAAAGGATTTTTTAAAAGTCCATCCCAACTTTTATTTTGAAAATTACCAAACGTACAAAAAGATTTCAAGGTATGGTATAGTGAACATCAGTATCTCCTCTGAGTAGATGAAGCAGTTGTTAATATTTTCCCACATTTGCTCTCTTTCTCTTTACACACACACACACACACACACACACACAAACGTATTTTTTTCCTGAACCATTTGAATGTAAGTTGTGGAGGTGATGATGACACTTCATCCCTGAATATTTCAGCATGCATCTCCCAGGAGGAAGGGCATTCTGTCATATAACTCACAATAACAATACCATCATCCTAGCTAAAAAAAATTTTGAGTGACACGATTTCCATAATATCATCTAAGAGTCAGTCTGTATTAAAATTGCCCCAATTGACCCTAAGATGTCTTTTATGGCTGTAAGACATGTGTTTGTAAACATTACAGTGTGTTCTCCCTTAGATTTGAGCCTCTGGGGGCTTCCAAGGAAACAAGGTCAAAGCCCACACCATGGCCAGTTGGAGTGATTACAGATTCCTATCTCTGGTTTCACGACTTAAACTAAAGGCTTTCTCTTTTCCTTTCTCATTCTTTTTCTCCTTCTCCTCCTCTCTCTTCATTTCTTTTTGGCTTCATTGTACTTAATTTTTGATAGCATCTAAAATATCAAATACTTAGTCATGAAATACTACCTGAGATACTTTTTATGCCTGCATTTAAAAAATATTATTTTCATTATAAAAGTCATACATTCTAATTGAAGAAAATTTAGAAAACTCATAAAGTAGAAAGAACTATTTTAAAAATCTATTATATTCTCTACATCCATACCTAATCACTCATGCATTTCCTTTCAGAGTTTTTTCTATGCACAGAATGCTTTAAAAACAATTACGATGAAATGCACATACAATTTTGCACTCTCCTTTTTCCTCACAAAAGGTTTGTAGCAAACATATTTATACCATGGTGGTTAAGAATGTGGGTTTGAGTCAGACTATAAGAGTCCAAATCCTGATTCTGCCACCTACTAGCTGTGTGACCCTGAGTAACTCACCACCCAAATGGGAACATACATGGGAGTGAGGGGAGAAACTGTTCGTAATTAATCCAAGACATCAGGCACAAAGTGAGACTGTCCCAGAATGTATGGTCACCCCATGGCAAGTTGCCCAACACTTTAAGGCTCAGTTTCCTCACCTAACAAAAGATTATTGTGAAATAATGGAAAAAGAGCACATAGCTTTGTGGGTGTGCAATAAATGTTGGCTTTTATTATGGTCTTTATACGTATCATTTTTATGATGGCATGATACTCCACTAGAAGACACATCATAGTTCATGTCACGTTTAGGGGCATCCTTTTGCAGTGTTCCGATGCTTCTCTCTTTACTCCTCCCTCCATTTCCCCACCCTGCCCTAACTGATAGATTGAGCCATGGACCTTGCTCCCCAGTGGTCCTCACTGAGGCTCTTGTGATGTCCCTACTCATCATAGGGATGGTCTTGGCTAAGCCCCATTTCACAGAGTACAAATCCTGAGGCCTTAAAGTCATATATTTAGAAACTAATGGGGGACTTCCCTGGTGGCGCAGTGGTTAAGAATCCGCCTCCCAATGCAGGGGACAGGTGTTTGAGCCCCGGTCCGGGAAGCTCCCACATGCTGCGGAGCAACTAAGCCTGTGAGCCACAACTACTGAGTCTGCTTGCTGCAACTACTTAAGCCTGCATGGCTAGAGCCCATGCTCCGCAACAAGAGAAGCCGCAGCAGTGAGAAGCCCGTGCACCGCAAGTAAGAGTAGCCCCCAATCGCCACAACTAGAGAAAGTCCACATGCAGCAATGAAGACCCAATGCAGCCAATAAATAAATAAATAAATTTGTATATATGAAAAAGAAAATAATGGCATGGACAGACAAGTCTGCTCTCTTTATCCCTATGCTTATAACAGTTTCTACCTATTCTGAGTTTTATAATAATGACAGTTGCCTCAAAGAAAACCCCACAACAGAGAGGATCAACACGAACAACTCCTTTCAGAGAGAATTGCAAAATGACTACTCTGTACAAAGTCATCGTAAGTAAAGCAAAAGCAGAATAAGGTAAGAGACAGACTGGTCTTCACGGTAACCCAGTAACCTACTCCTTCCCCTAAAGAAATCAATTCCAGAACTCTGGAGAGTGGACTCTATGTTCACCACCCAGACTTCTGGGATTAACCTTTTACATTCTTCACCAACCACCCCAAAACTCCCACAGAAGTGGGGCTCATCATCTGCTGCTGGGTCCCGCCCCACTGTGGGGCTTGTCAGTAAGACTTCTCTCCCTTAGGTTAAGGATGTGTGGTCTGAATACTTACACACAGACACACACACACACACACACACTCTCATCTATATGCACATAGCGTTTTTTAAAAAATCTGTCTTTCCACAAACTATAAGATTTTAGAGGGCAGAGACAGCATCAGAATCACCATTTCATCCCCATTTCATGAGACAAGTCACGACAGTGAATATCCTCAGTAAGTATTTGTCAAATAATGAATGTGTCAGTGAAGAAAGGAAGGAAAGGAACTCTGCCTGAGGATGGTCACCTTTACTAGGATATTCTGGCTGGTCGTGATCATGTTGATGATGACAATGATGCTTTTAGTCAGAGAATATTATTTTGAAAACAAAACAGGATTCAGCATCCTCTCTTCCCATTGGGATAAACTGCATTCTACAGTTGCTGTTCCAAATACAGGACATGATGCATAACCAATACTAACACGTGCCATTTGAAGCTTTAACAAGACAGTCCCCCTTCAAATTTATAACAGTCTATGTTTAAAAACCTGACAAAACCAAAATGTGTTCTCCATAAATTATAGTGGCACAATTCCTGCTGCCGAAGTGAAGGTTGTGTCAGCATTTCCATTATTCTGTGGACCGCTGTGTTTCAGGGTTTTAGTTCTTGGCTATAAAAATGTGCCTTGGGTTTAAAACTGGCGAGGAACACCTCAGCCTTGGAACAAATTTGCTTCACCAAATTTTGAGCGCAGAACTTATTTGTTTATTTCCCCCTTTGTCAATGACTTTAGTGAAGAGAAAACATTTATGAATTTCATTTCCAATTTCATCCTTTTTTTTGAAAAAAAAAGCTGAATAGTTTCTGATCTTTACTGAACAATGGTAAAGTATTGTTTTGGAGTTAGGGGAAGAAAAATGTTTTTAAGCCGTATTTTTTTTTTTTAAATTTACTCTCTGTTTTTTTGTTTTGTTTTTTTTATTTTTTTCTACACCAGGTTCAATCATCTGTTTTTATACACATATCCCCGTATTCCCTCCCTTCCTTGACTCCTCCCCCTCGAGTCCCCCCCACCCTCCCCACCCCAGTCCTCTAAGGCATCTTCCATCCTCAAGTTGGGCTCCCTTTGTTATACAACAACTTCCCACTGACTATTTTACAGTTGGTAGTATATATATGTCTGTGCTACTCTCTCTGTAAGCCTTATTTTTAAAGAAAGATATTCTTCTGAAATGACCTGCCACCCTCCTCCCCATTCTGATTTCATTAAGAAGGGTTAACAATGGTTTTATTTTGACTTGGGCAAATCAGATGGCTATGGTTGGTGGTGAAATTTGATTATCTGGTTAGGTTAATAACCTCTCAACAACAGACCTTATTCTTTAGCTGTTTGTTAGGTATAATTTCCCATTGGCTTCCCAGAGAAGTCATTTAGTATAACTGTTCATACACTTAATTAAATTTCTTTAGTTTTGTTTAAGCATGTATTTATTTGTGGTCCCTTGGGCAAGTAACATTTTGCAATACTGTTCTTGATAGTGTTATCAGAATGTCAATTTTTAGAAAGGGGGCTGCAACTGTTTAGTACAACAAAACATTTAAATGACTAAGGTTCTGATGCTCGTTCACACGAACTACAGCTTTCTCTAAAATCAGAAGTTACTTATCTAAGTTTTATGGATTCTTCTTGAATTTTATACAAACATGCATATATAACTTCCACCTTAATTATATTGTTTGGCTTTTCTCAATAAGCCCCTGTGTTTATTGAGGGCAGGGCAGAAAGGGACATAACTCATCCCAAGCAGTCAGGGAAGGCTTCCTAGAGGAGGCAATACCTGAGCAGAGCACCAATGCAAGGGTAGGCATTAGCTGGGCTTGGAAAAGAAAAATGCATTTTAAGTGAATAAGACAGGAGATAACTTTTTTTGTTTTTTGGTTGCACTGGGTCTTAGTTGTGGCTGGCAGGCTTCTCAGTTGTGGCTTGAGGACTCCTTAGTTGCAGCACATGGGCTCCTTAGTTGTGGTATGCGAACTCTTCATTGCAGCATGCACATGGGATCTAGTTCCCGTATGAGGGATCAAACCCAGGCCCCCTGCATTGGGAGCTTGGAGTATTAACTACTGCACCACCAGGGAAATCCCAAGAGAGGATATACTCTTAAATAAATGGTCAAAAAATGCCACAAAGTAATATATTTTCTAGGCTTAAGTAACATACAGTTTGGGGGTGGGAAGGAATATGCAAGTTAATAGTTTATTACAGAGCCACTAGAATGAATACTTTTTCTTTTTTTTAAATCAAGACTTCTGTGCTGTGAGATCATTACAGAAGCAACAGTAGCAGGTGGCCTGGCCATGCAGGGGCTCTTCCCTCTCAGCAGAGAATGTTGCTGCCACTCAAAGTCACCAGGGGCTGGAAGATCTCCCGCTGAGACCCACGGCATCTAACAACACACATGCTCAGAACAGGGAAATGTGCATTTTCAGGAGAGGGAGAGACAAACCTTTTGTTTAGCTAATTGGCATGACAGAGTGTGGGATACACGCGCTCCTGGAAGAAAGGTGTCAGGTGTCTGAGGCTCAAAATCCTCAGTACAGGTGATCAGAGGAAGGTCTCAGAAGCAGCTATTTTTATTGAGTGTTACTGTTATTTTTTGCATTGAAAAAAATTTTGAAATTGTGCTAACTTGGAAAAAGGTTGCTGGAAGGTTTAAAAGGAACTATGTATATAATATACATAACAGTAATTATTATTAAAGGCAAGGTCTCAAGGTGGTGAAGCTGTTCAGATCAGGTTAACTACAGTGTTCTCAGCACCACCTTCCAAAATCTAACTGGGGAAAGATTTCTCGTGCCAAGATCTGGACGACTCAATAATAAAGAATAGTGGGTAATCACCACCTGGGGAGAGAGTGGGAACTCAGGCAACAGATGTAAAAAGTTTAGCAGGTGCCCCGCACATGGGAGGAGACTCAGGGGGTCAATGTTCTATCTGCCCGGGCTGGGTAAGGGTGGAGGGCGCCAGGCTATTTGTGCCAATCCCCCAGGAGAGGTGAGAAGGCCTGAGAACGGAAGCCAGCTGCCTTCACTTGCTTCCAGGCCTCACTGTCCCAGAGTGGTCAAGCCCACTCTTGGAAATAGTCAGCGGCCAGGGCCCCTGGGGCAGCAGGAGAGAGTCCTCCCAGCCCCACCTGTGAAAAGCTGTGCCACGACCTGACCACTAGGAGGCAGAATCACATTATCTAACCCACTGATCAGCTCACCCAGGTGTCTGAGCAACTTTAAAAGAATCTGTTGTGTCCAGGAGGAACCCACCACCCTGGTTCATCAGGATAAAGAAAAAAAGAGTTTATTTCTGAATCCTGGCTCTGCCACTTACTAACTGTGGGACCCTGGGAACGTCACAAACCTTTGTGAGCCTCGGTTACCTCATCTGTAAAATGGGAGCAGCGATATCTGCCCCTCAGGGTTGTGGTGGGGATTTGAGATGATGTCTGGCACGTGATAGGCCCTCAATAAATAACAGCTATTGTGATGCATGAAAAGGTGGCCCTTCAACATCCTTAAAAGTCCTTAGTTCTTTTCTGTCCACACACCAGTCGGGCAGATAAAATCCTTGAGTTTGGGCAGCTCAAGGATAACAGAGTTGGAAACTTGAACCCTTGTTAGAAGCCCTCAGATGCTCCCTTTGGAACACACTGAAAGACATGGGGGAGGAGCATAGGGTTCAGCGTGCCAACCATCCTGGCAGGACCCCTCCTGAAGAGTAGAAAACCCCTCTTTGGAAACCAGAAGATTGTGTCCTTAGCTGTCTTGCTGGGAGAAGTACAAGCATTGTGTCCAGAGGAGAATGTGAGAGACCTGGATTCTCCAGAGTCCATGAATAACGGAGGGTCCCTCAGGAGTTGGGGAGGGGAGTGGGGAGAGCTTCAACGAGAAAGGGTGGGTGTAGGTGGGCATTTGGCTGCTTCTCCCCCTTAGGGAGCCCCTGAGGGTGTCTGTCCTGGCAGCTGCTACTCTGCTGTCTCACAAATGCTAGAGCCAGAAGAGACCTCGGCCCCAAGGTGCCCACCGATGAATTCCATTTGACCTGCGTTGCCAGACTTCCTTACAGTTAGGACTCCAGAAGGGGACTCGGAAGACAGCCTCTGCCTCACTTTGCCTTTCACAACTGCCACAAAATCTTATTGACGCAACCTAATCCTCACCCCAAACCCCAACCCCAAAAAAATGCAAAATGTAGTGTTTCACATTCTGGTCTCTGAAGGACAGGAGGCCTCCCAGAAGGAGAGCAGGGTGGAAAACGAGGGCGCCGGCTCACCCGATCCACCACAGGGGCCCACATTTCTGAAATCCAGAGATTTCACAGAAAAATCCAGAGTTTCAGCTTTTCTTGAAAACTAAGAGGACCTGACAGACAGGGGCCCTCACACGTGCAGTCACAGTCGGCGGACACTGTTTGGCTGTGCCTTTAGACAGGCATCGTTCCCCTCCTCCCCATCAGCCCCACCTGCTTGGCCCCTGAAGGCAGCGGAATTTGCAGCTTCCACCCTTGGAGACTGGAGCCCCACTCTGGAGATTGCTTGGTGTGACCTCACACCTTATAGATGAAGAAAGTGAGGCCCAGGTGAAGGCATTTTCTCCGGGTCCCATGGCTCATAGGCGTCAGAGGGGACCCCGGAGGTCCCCTGCCACCAAAATCCCTGGTGCCCTCTTGTTTTCACCACGCTGTTCTGCCTTCACGAGATGTTGCAGAAATCCTGGCTTGTGTCAGGGAGGCTGAGAGCAGCGTCTAAGGGATCTACTTTCCCTGTCAAGCTCGGAGGGACTAACCTTTGGGATGGCCACACCATAGCCAGTGGGTGGCCCCGAGTTTTCAAACAACAGGTAAGTTATGTTCTTCATTCTCTGTTTTGAAAGGCAGGGGAGAGTGTAGCATATTCCCGACAAAGCGATTAACATTTCATAAAAAGTTTTAATGCCATCGGGAAAATTAGGCTCACCAGAACGGCTCACTCCCTAAGGGCTGCAGATCGCCAAGGTTTGACTAAAATTGCTCATATCTGGAGAGCACCTTTAACTTACCCAAAGCATTTTCATATGTAGCAGTGCACCGTGATCTTTTTTATTTTATTTTTTATTTTAGAGTTTAAGTCATGTAATTCTCTTTCAAATGAAACCTTATTTGAAAACCCAGTAAATAAAAGAGATCAAAGCAGAGCGTTCTGGGTGAAGCTGGGCTGGGGGACTTTGTTTTTTGGTTTTTTTAAAGTTTTTTTTCTAGGGACTTCCCTGGTGGTCCAGTGGCTAAGACTCCACGCTCCCAATGCAGGGGGTCCAGTTTCCATCCCTGGTCTGGGAACTAGATCCCACATGCTGTAACTAACGATCCCACATGCAGCCACGAAGATCCCATGTGCCTAACGAAGACCCAGTGCAGTCAAATAAATAAATAAACATTTTCAAAGATAAAAAATTTTAAAAATTGAAGTATAGTTGATTTACAATGTTTCAGGTATACAGCAAAGTGATTCAGTTATAGATAGTTGATAGATGACAGATGATAGATAGATAGATAGATATTCTCTCTTTTTTTTTTCCGGCCAGGCCGTGGGGCTCATAGGATGTTAGTTCCCCGACCAGGGATTGAACCCAAGGAAATTCTCTGGGCTGGGGGACTTTGGATCCTACTTGTGTACTCTCTCCACCTGCCCACAAGTGCCCACCTTGGAGGCATTGCCCACCGGCCAGGCCAGGACTTCTCAGCAACTGCTCTCTCTCATCGGTCCCAGAATCACCAGGGATGCTGGATAAAATGCAGATCCCCTGGCCTCTTACTGACCAACAAATTCAGAATCTCCAAGCCAAGGTCAGGGAATCTGCATGTTAACAAGCCCTACAAGGTGATATTTTATACTAATGGAAGCTTGAGCTGGGTTCTAAGGAACATAATCTGTAAACTTACTAGCTCTCCTTATATTAGTTCCGTGACAGGTCAAGCAGGAGTTGTCCTGGTTTTATAGTTGACACTAGACTTGCCCAAGATTGCCCTGGAGCCCCACGTTCTTCCACAGGCTCATCCTGCGGGTATGGACAGGGCTGGGTAAACACCTATGGGCCACGGTCTGGCGAAGGTGGTGAACCCTAGTGAGGCCACCAAGTTGTCTCCTGCCACTGCCCCGTCCTTCTCAGTGAAAGGGAAGTGTGTCACGCCATGGATAGGGCATATCAGTCAGATGGCCCTGGACTTGACTTCTGACCCTTCTATTTCCCAGTCGTGAACCGCGGTTTTAAGGACTAAAAAGTATAGATGTAAATGGCCCTGTAGAGTGTGTAACACCGAGTGCTTAATAACATGGGAGCTGTTATTACTATTACTCTTAAAGATGGCCTCCTCCAAAGAGGGGCCCATTTAGGCCATTGCCCTCCTGCATGAGCCTGGGTAAACAGATTAGGTTGTCCCCAGTAGCATAAAGCCTCCATGGGACAGCTGGGGTCCCACGTGGCACCATTAACCAGCGTGGTCCAGGTCAGAGATTAGATTTTTAGAAGAAAGGGCCATCTCCGTGAACCAAAGGAGGATTAGTTCTCCTCCGTGGCTTGGACCTCTGCCTTCCCCCCGGGAGATCTTTGTTTTGTAGATGGCTCTCAGCATCCCTCACAGTATCTTTTCAGAGGAGTCTCTGCCACCCGTTCAAATGGATTCTCTGAGGGAAAGGGGTCTTGGGATTCCCGAGGCTTCTCCGGGGCCCCAGGCGGCAGAGTCAAAGGGGTCTAGCCTTCACACTGCCTTTCTACTCCCCCTAATCTCCATTGAGAAGGTGGCCTAGGAGAGCCCCTGCCCCGTTGTCCCTAACAGGATCATAACTGTGGAAGGTGCCACCTTCTAGCTCAGGGCAGCGTTCCACGCGGGTGCACCAGCACTTCTTACAACCACATCCCTGCTGGTTCAGAACCGTGCAGAAACCTTGCTGGTGAATGCATGCCCGTATTTGGGAGCCTTGCAAGGTAGCAAGGCCCTGCTTCCCACAATGTAATCCAGAGGACAGGTGTCTGCTTCCAAAAAGGCATCTAAAATAGGGATGCTCAGGGAGTGGGCCACTCCCAGAATTAAGAGAGATGACACTGGGCCAGCAGGAACCTGGAAGAACAGCTGCCTCCTGGGGAAGGAAGGCCATCCGGCCATGAGTCAGGGAGGACTTGAGAGGAAGGAGGCAAGGAGTAAAGAAGAGGACCCTGAGCACCCCCTTGTCCACTGTGGGGGGGCAGGGTCAGGAGCATCCCTGTACTAGGAAGCTGACCAGGCACTTCCTCACTCCCTGTCTGGAGGAGTGTCACCCATTACCTCTCCATTACCTCTCTGTTCTCCAGCCCCACCTGTACCCTCATCAAACCTCCCATACACCCCGTTCTCATAGCACATGCTGTCACCTCTATCTTCCCTTTCCTTGAGAACTCAACCCACTCGCTGAGCTCAGCCCCTGGGCTCTGGGTTGTCCCCACCTGGGGAGGTGAAGCCCTCTCTTCTCCCTGCTCTTAGCCTGGTACTCTTCCAACTTATAGCCTGTTTACGTTGTTTTGGAACTCTTTTTGTGTGTGTCTGCTGATCACTCTAGACTGAACTTATTATTGCTTATTATTTTGTTATTTCCAGTGTCTACCGCAAAGCCTGGCACATAGTAGGAGCCTAATGAATATTTGATGTATTGATTGAATTGATGGATGGAAACAAGCATCTCACAAGTACTTACTGAGCATCCCTGAGCCTGTGCCAAGTGCAGGGAGTGTATTCAGAAGTGAATAAAACCTATATGTCCCTGCCATGAACACCCCCAAGAGCAGACAGCACAGAAATAAGTGCATAGGTGTGAACTGGGGCAGGTGCTATGAAGGGAAGCAATGGGAGGTTATGAGAGTTAAGAACAGGGGACTTAGGAAGACCATCGGGAGCACCTGAAGGACCAGGCCTGGGAGGTGGGAAAAGAGGCAGAGGGAAGGGCATGTGAGGGGGCCCGAAAAGGCAAGAGCTGGGCCTCCTGGAGGAGCTCAAGGAGGACAGAGGTGGCATGAGCAAGAGAGAGAGGGGCGTGGAAAGGCTAGGAAGGCCAGAAAGAGCCAGACCATCAGGGCCTTTTAGGAGGACTTTGCCCAGGACAGTTGTGGTTGACACCTGTTGCCCTGGCATGGTTATTAATAGCACCCCCTTGAACCCTCAGAAGTTCCCAGTTTGAATGATAAACTGTAATGTCACCCTGCTCATAGGCCACGTGAAGAGGTTTATATATATCCTGAACTTCATAGAAAGTTAATGAAGAGTTTTGTTTTGTTTTGTTTTGTTGTTTGTTTTGTCTTTTTAGCTCTTTATTGGAATATAATTGCTTCACACTCTTGTATCAGCTTTTGAGGTACACCAAAACGAATCAGCTGTATTTATACACACATCCCCATATCCTCTCCCTCCTGTGACTCCCTCCCACCCTCCCTGTCCTGATCCTCTAAGGCATCACCCATCATCAAGTTGACCTCCCTTTTTTATACAGCAACTTCCCACTAGCTATCTATTTTACAGTTGGTATAATGAAGAGTTTCAAGTGGATAAGTGACATAATATTCATCGAATAAATGAATGAACGAGGATTGGAAAAACTTTCATAATAGAAAAGGAAAAAAAAAACAAGCAAACAGAAGATGAGATAAAAGAAAAATCTGAGAAGGAAGAGAGAAGTTCATTGCTGGGAGAGGCTAGACCTGAGGAAAGATCCTGTATCTTGTTGGCTGGTGTGTTGCGGGGGATGTTCCAGATGCCATCTTGAAACAAAGAACTAAACAAATTCTAGAAAAGAATAAAATAAAGTATTCTAAAACTGCGCAGGCAGTGGGAACAATTGGGCCTCACTTTTTATTTGGGTTTGTGGGTAGCACCTGGGCTTCAGATCAACCTCATTTTTGAAAATCTGCTCTGGGCTAGGTGTGGTCGGAAAGAGAAACAAGTACAAACCCAAGACCTGATGAAATAAGTATATAAGTGGAAATAATGTGTATAAAGTTTTGTATAAATTATACAGATTATTGCATAATATAACATTACACATTATCATTTTGTAAAGTTGTATATTATTACATATTATGTACATAATAATTGTATATAAAATTATACAGGTTATATAAATGGAAATAATGATATCAATGTGTAAGAAAATGAAATAGAAATAAGAGGTCTAAAGGAGAGATGGGAAGCCCAGCCACCCTGATGCCTGGGGTAGAGAGTGTGTGTATAGTAGGTTAGAGAGAGGATGGGGAGGCAGGAGAGTGATTTGATGGGATAAAGTCTGATCTTGAAGGAAGGGTGGGTGGAGAGGAGGGTGGAAGGATTCCAGAGGAGAGCTGTGGTGTGATTAAAAGCTCTCAGGCTGCAAAGTACCATGGTTTTAGTCTATATTTATTGAATACTTACTATATGCCAGGCTTATTCGAAGTGCTTTACAAATATTAATATGTATATTTAGTTCTCACCACAGCTATATGAAGTAGGTGCATTTAGTTCCCATTTTGCAGATGAGGAAACTCAGGCATTGGGGTTACTGTGCCTTTTCGGCCTCCCTTTCCCTGTCCCTCACCTGCCCTCTACCCCCTAATAGGATCCTCCAAGGTCTTGAGGGCAAAAGGCAGTGTGGAATTTCAGAATTTTCAAAAGGTACAAGAGTTTGTGGAGGAGTCCACATATATGGTCGGGGTACACTGATTTTTGTCATGTAAGTCTGTGTGAACATATTCCACTGTCCTTAAAACCAGCATTTTTACTTGATGTTTACAAGTTACCACACCTCCATTTTTTACAAGCCTGGCAACCAAACCTCAACCAGGTTAAGTGACTTAATAGTTAGTTGCAGCCCCAGGATTTGAACCCAAATTAGTCTGATGCCAGAACCTAATTAGTTACTGCTGTTCTGCTGAACTTTGGTTAAGATGGTAATTTATTAGGGGTCCAACTATTCCCAGTTATTTATAATGATTATCTTTTCTTTTAAACAAACCAAGATGCTTTTTGTTGGTGGTGGTGGTGGTCACTCTGTATCATACTTGGAAAATCCAATCTTGAAAACCTGTATCTGTGGAAACTCTCAGCTCTTTGAAGTTAGACTGGCATGCATTCAAATCCTGACTTGCTAGTTCTATGATGTCTGGCAAGTCACTCAACCCCTTCGCTCCTCAGTCTTTGCATCTGTAAAATGGGTACAATAATACCCCTTGCTGGATTATAGGCAGGCTTTGAGATAATGAATACAGCACACTTGGAATGTACCAGCACCCCCATAAATAGCAGCCGTTGTTATTATCAGCAGGATCTAGATGGTCTCTGCAAAAAGTCACCCTGAATCCCTCCTCCTTTTTTGAAGTGGCAAGTCTGCTCCACAGTCTGTTATTGTCACTGTTTGTGAGGCAGGCTGCTGAGGAGATGGCCGCCCACCCCCATCTCCTCCTTTATAGCATCCTCTCTTCTCTGGAACACAACCAGCTGCTTGAGCCAGAGGCGGGCAAGACCATCATCTTCCACATTTGTCATCGGACTTGATGGATAGTATTCCCAAGTTAATGCCATAAATGCTGTTTGGAAATTACAAGTCCATGCTGCTGGTGGTCCAGCCAAAAAAAGAATTAATTTATAATCATGAATATAAATTTCATAGATAGTATTATTGTCATTCAAGGTTTGAGTTATGGTACATATGGGGAGTGGCTTGTAGAACAAAAAACTATGTCGCTATAACTCAGTGTAATTCCAATGACAATAGTTATATCTATCACTTTGTTATAAATCAATCGATATCCTGTATTAAGTGAACAGGCCTCACCTCCCCAGCTGCACAGGGGGGAGTGGCAGGGAGGCCTCAGAGCTTTGTTTAAGGTATTGTCGGCCATGCTGACTCATGCCGACAGGAAGGCAGAAAAGAGATACCTCAGAAATTCTTGCATGAACTCCAAATGCTTTGATCCACTGGGCAACGTGACCAGATCTATAAGCATTTAAAAAAGTGAACGACATAACCAAGGGTTTATAGATATGCCTTTTGCTTGCATTTTGTCTAAAAGGGCTACGGTTTCAGAACTGGGAATTATTTACTAATTGCATCAGGATTCTGATTGAAAGAGGATCAATCCCAGAAGAGCCAGTGTGCATTTGAAGGCCTCTCTAAATGCCATGAATCAGGCAGTATATCTTTCCTGTTAATCTGTATTGGTTCCCTCCCAAAGGCAATTGACCCTGGGGAAAGGTAAAACAGAGAGAATCTGAGTACCACTGAGCTAGCACGTAACTGGCTTTGAAAGTGCACTGCTGGGGAGAAGAATGCCGAAATATCACAGGGAGTAGTAGCTTGAGGAGAAAAGAAGATGGTTTGAAGTCAGTGGAAAGTAATTTTGCCGAGTGCAGAGTTATCTAGTTAACCTATTGTTCAACATAATGAAAAAGCAGGGCTATTCTAGACAGTGTTACAGTGTGTAGTTTGTCAATTACCCAATCGGGGGCATTGTTCATTCAGCCAGGATTGAGGACATTACCCATACTATCTTATTACTATTAAGCCTCAACTTGGCATATTTTTATATAGACTATAGGGTGTTTAATAGCCATGCAAAACTAGGACTTTCTTCATCCTTTTTGGCCTAAGTCCATTGTCACTGGGCTACATTAGTTTTGTCCCTACAATTAGAGTGTTACAATATGCAGTACTTAGACTTATAAATTGATGATTTGAAGAACTGTGGTGGTCCCTCAGTTTAAAAAAAGGTCAGAACAGGTGAACAGGGTATAAGGAAAACAGCCTAGGAGGCTATGGTAGCTGACTACCAAAAATCTAGACGGCATCTTACAGTTCATGTAAAAAATCTGCATTTACAGTGTCCTATGTATACCCTAAATCTTCTTCATTCACAAGGCATCTCTGCATTTAATGAGAGTGGATTTGAAAAGCCTCTTAGGAAAAGCTGTGTTCAATCATGTTAGCACAGAAAAACTTAAAATCATCCTTATTTTAAAATGTAATTAAAAGTTTTTAATTTTTAATTTAGGAAATTCTTATTAAGGTTGGTCAATCATCTCTACAAATATCACTCCAGAACATACTTAATGTACGACTGGTGTTAACGATTGGGAGTCCTACAAACTATTATAAATTTAGAAATGTATATATTCTGAATTCTTCTGTTTTGAAGAACATAGTACAAATTTCCATAATAAAGCATTTCTTCCCTTGTGCCTGTGGTAGGCTGTTCAGTGGTGTCAAATATTTTTTGACTTTGATAAAAATGTACTGAGGGTCAAGATCATCTCTTAATACTTCACACTTCTATTTAATAACCTGCCTCAGTGTCAAAAGACACCCCCATCCTATTGCAGTTCCAGGAAGTATTATGCACTGCCATCCCGTCTCGGGATGCTCATCAGCCAGGTCCATGTTATTCCATATTCGGTCCATTCCAGAGAAAGGCTAAAGGAGACAGAGGGTACAGATCTTGTTAGGTGCAGCCTCTGACACTATCACTATCAATTGTCTTTTGCTGGGGCTGATCATCACCTCAATTATCTAGTGTCCAGCCTACCTGATAGGTTTTTGCAAACTATAACTCTTCTGTCGATGAGCATGGAATAATGACAGCCAGGGGCAAATGGACAGAATACAAAAGAGATAAACCCAGAAGTAAAATACATAAGTCTGTCTCTGCATATAGACATACAATATGCTTTTGGTACCAAACGATTCAACGTAATATATAGCCAGTGGTTTCTTTGCAGGTGTGTTGAGATTATGCTAATATGCTAAGTAAATTAGATAGAGCTGTTGGCTTAAATATTTTTCCCATTT
Source organism: Hippopotamus amphibius kiboko (assembly GCF_030028045.1). Taxonomy (NCBI): domain Eukaryota; kingdom Metazoa; phylum Chordata; class Mammalia; order Artiodactyla; family Hippopotamidae; genus Hippopotamus; species Hippopotamus amphibius. The sequence goes on along the minus strand of NC_080186.1, from coordinate 80,938,303 downwards.
TATCATTTCAATGGAAATATGTTAAATATTTAAAAATATTGCGATATGCCAAATGAACATAAATATATAGAATTTTCCTCAAATCATTGCATTTGGAATTTATAGTAAAAGCAATTTTAAAGTTAAATAGGGACCCTTTATTTAAGGCAAGATATATTTTTCTAAATGATTCCAATTGAAATTCAGTTTCAAATTGAAATCATGAATCAAGGAGAAAAGTAAAATACACTGGTAAATTATGCTAAGGCATCATAGCAGTTCATAGTTTTAGCCATACACAGTTCCACACAATATGAGAAAATAGATTTTAGCACAATATTAATTGAAGTTTTGCCAGTGTGTGGTTCAGGAGGTTAATTTGAAAAGAATACATTAACGATATATTTATAGCATTTAAATAAATTAAAATTACACTTCACACATCAATAACGCAGCTGTTAAATAATATTTTTATTCTATGTAAATCCCATCCATTCATCTCGGTTGTATAATAAATGACCATAATTACAGAGCTTCATTGGGAGGAAGGTCATTGGTAATCCTGTAATTCCTCATTGGTGTAAAGAGAGAAAACAGAACTGTTTGTGATGAATGTATTCAACCTTTTGCATACTTTGGTACTTCGGACCATGCATTAAAATGCAGTCAGAAATTAAGTTCTTTACTTCCACAGCATTTTTAATCTGCTGTGTTGATTTTTTCCTTTTTTCTTTTCTTTCTTTTTTTTTTTTTTTATTTTTTTGCACTAAAGCCTTCTTGAAGTGCTTCCTTGGCTGTTTCTTTTTCCTTTTGGCTGCAGGGGTATGTGTGTGTGTGTGTGTGTGTGTGTGTGTGTGTATGTACGTACACACATATATACCAAAGAGCATGCCTACAAATTCAGGCTGTCCTATGTCACATGAATCCAGCTTGGAAGTCTTTTTTGGTAGAACTAATTTCTTAATTTTCAATGCTTCATTTTACTTCTAAAGCAAAGCATGATCTTTGTGTTCCCCTCAAACTGAGGCGTTCTAACCATGAACTCAAATTCTCAACCCCGTTTCTAGATGAACGTTTCTTATCTCTGCTGATCTCTATTTTCAGGTCACCGGGGAAGGGATTTGGTAAATCTTTTTCCCTTGAAGAATCTTTAGCTATAACTTGGAAGAGCTTTAGTTTTATGTAAGGATGAAACCTGTTTTTCCTGGAGGGACTTCTGCGTAGAAGTGAATGCGCATGTTAAAAGTAATGGACCAGTGACAAATAAATTACAGAGAAGGTAACAAATTAAGACATTAACAAAGATAGCTATGGTTTAAATTATCTGTATCCTCTGCTTCCTTCTAACCCTAGAGACCAGTGCATTTTCTGTCCTCTGCAGGAACAGACAAGGCTTGGGTTTTGCATATGGAAATAAGAACAAATGACTGTTCATTCCTAATGAGAAAAGTATCAAAGTGAGCAGGATCCCCTATGTGTGCCATAAGGGCTTGTAATTGAAAGGTCTTCGGAAAAAAGGGTTCCAAGCAGAGGGAATTCCTTTTAATGAAGCTTGGATTTAGTCCCATTATTCTAATAAAGTGTAATCAATTGGTGCCGACAATCTGAAGGTCTAATTCAACCTCTGATTAGATCTTGGTTGTTTTTAAGGCGATGGGCATGAGGAAGGGAAACATGAGTTAATAGGCTTTTGGGTCAGTGATCCACGCTTCCTGAAGAGAGTTGGGAGTTTTGAAGGAGGGCAATTTGGAAGCTGTCTTAGCATGAATCTAAAGCAAGACTGCCGCTGTCCAGGGGGAGCCGGGCCCTCAGTGTTCCCCAAGACAGGCTTCGAGCCGACTCTGCTCTTAATCCAATTTACTCAGCTGAATAAGTCCCACTGCTTCAGCTTGCCAACAAATTAAAATCCAGCTTCATAAAAACACCTTGAATTTGGAAGGTATTGGCTGGCCCACTAGACTTGAAACTTCATTTATTCTGGCTAACTTCTCAATTATCTTCCCAGCAGTGGAGATGTGTAAAAGTGCAAAAATCAATAGGGTTCTATTCCCATTCTATTGGAAAGAGAAAAATTAATGAGATAGGACACTCTCTTAATCAGAAATAAATGTTTTAATTCAGATAATGACATAGTTTTCCCTCGCTGAAGGATGACAAATGCTGGGCTGCGCCCCCAGCAGAAGCAGTTTCAATTTTATTGTAAATATAAAAGGTATTGATCGGTGAGATGTACAAACCCCATTGCTTACAAAAGCCATTCAGGGGAACTGGGAAAACTATTAAGCACTGGGTCAGAAATCAATAAACAACACTGAAATGTAGCAGAGGTCGCCCTAGGCTTTGTGGCATCTTTGAAAGCCGAGTGGCAGGAATAGTGACAGAAATGTCTCTTGTGGAGCAATGTTGGGGATGAAGAGGGTCAGATGCTTAATCTCTTCTGTGGTTTGACAGGTCCCGGGAACAGAACTAATGCAGTCCTCCATGGCTGTCTTTGATTTAAATACATGCTGATTCATCCCCTTGCTGACAACTGTATTTGCCGGCTTTGGGGGAGCCCACATGCATTGGCAGGGAAGAGATAGGGTGTGTTTTGGAGTCAGAGCCCTTGTGTTTATGCAAATCGGCCACACCTTGATTCACCCTCTCTCTCCTCAGGAAAAAAACAAACACACACTAAAACTTCTTTTAAACATGCCGATAGATGGGGGTACAGTCTACAAGACAGAGACTCATATTTGAGCAATTACAGGGCAGATGATAGAGCATGAAGTATTTTTTGTAACAGCTGCCTAAATGCAGTATTTCTCCTTCTGGGTTTTTAATTTTAATACTTGCTTTAAATTCAAATGTAGTTTAGGCTTCCTTTGCTGAAGTCCTTTATCATGGGTTAATATATTCAACAGTCTACAGAACACCCTCCTTTCACATGTGTTATTTGGGGGCAAAGAGATTATAATTTATCATTATCTTCTTCCCAGCCCACCCCTCCGGCCCCCGCCCCCGCCCCCAACACACAAGTAGTTTGAAAGCTAGAAGATTAACCCAGATTAGACATCATCCTCCCGTTTTGAATGCAATTGGCTTGAATCTTTAAATAACATCAAGACAGTCATTGAACTAAAACACACATTTTATTGCTGAAAATTCTAGCCAAGAAATACCCAGAGTGGAGAAAAATTACATAAGGGAAGAGATTCCATGCATGTAGGTGGAATCCAATTTTTCTAAGAAGACATTGATGTGAAAGGTTTAAAACTGAGTATTGAAACTTTTAACAACATCATTTCAGAAGCAGAGACAAAGCCTTCCCTCCCCAAGACTGCCCGAGGGGCGCCTTCTGCTACTGGAGACTCTGCTCCCCTCTTGACACAGGTATGATGATGAGATTGGTGAGGGTCAGGCTGCCCATCAGCAGGTGAAGTGTTCAGCTGCTGAGGATTTGAGTTTCATCTCGCCTCGGATATTATGTCAGTTTCATGTCATTTTCATCCCCGAGAATGATTTGAGAGCGCTCCTTGTCCCCTGTTATTGCGGTCACTTGACCTCAGATGTAACTTCTGTCGAATACCATCATTTTAACAAAGTCGAGGAGCTGCACATCCCTAGCCAGAGCTGACCTTTCCAGCCTGCCGCTCCCCAATTGGCTCTGACGGCAGATTTTACTGCCCCCTCCGCTCCCAACACATGAATGTTAAGGCCTCAATGAATTGGTTCACATTGAAAGTTATAGTTTTTCATTGCCATGAGCATTTTTAAAACTGGATCCCCCCCTCCCCTCTTTGTATCTGGCCTGTGGTACTGGTATTTTTCTTTTTGCATTTGGATGCTCAAACATAGAAAACTACTTTCTGCTTAAAAACAATATTCTGGCCCCCCCTCCCAATGGCAGTTCTACATGTGTCACCTAAAATAGAGATGACACACCTTGAGTTCTTGTCTGGATACATATTCCCTATTCCCTTAGTTCCTTGCCTTGCTGTGCCTTGTCTCATGTCCTTTTAGTATTTTTAAGTTATCCTTAAATTTGCAAGAAGAAGAAAAAAATTGTCATCGTGATTTTTAAAAGCTCTCAAATTAGAACATGCCCTCATTTCTGGGTCTCTGGGCAAGCCCTAATGAACGCACAGACTCTCTGTAAAAGGGAATTCCATTCCTACACCCTATTTAATAGAAGAAGTTGTTGGCCTGAGAGAGTTTAGAGAACTTATCCCAGTTTAAACAGCAAGTATGAAAAACAGCAAGAGGACCAGAACCTTTGCTTTCCAAGTTACTTCCCCTTTGCTGCCTGTTATGGGGACACCAGTGCCATCTGTGCCTGAAGCTGAAGGGCTTTCTCACCCTCACCACACTGGGATAGCATATTAGGAGCACCTGGCACAGTGCCTGCCATCTAGAACAGGGTCAGCAAACTTTGTCTGTGAAGGAACGGGTAGTGGATGTTTTAGGCTTTGTGGACTACATGTGGTCTCTGTCATGTATTATTCTGTGTGTGTGTGTGTGTGTGTGTGTGTGTGTGTGTGTGTATACAACCCTTTAAATATGTTAACCCATTCTTAGCTTCCAGGCTGTACAAAAACAGGCTGCAGATGGATTTGGCCCGTGGGCCACAGTTTTCTGATTGATTCCTGAACTAGAAGGTGCCTAATATGTGCTAGTTGATTCTAAGATGACTGTGGGAAGTAATTGTCCACTTTAGGATCAAATAAGATGGGATTAGTGAAAGTACTTGACTATATCATAGGTGCTTGATAAACGTTAGCAGGTATTGCCTCCTGGGAGCTTAACCCAGTTGCAAAGTGAAAGCACGGGCCATTGGACCACTGGTCCCATATTCGAAATACACACTACCTGGACAACAGAGTTGCCTAAACCATAATTTCTTGTTTTCTTAATGTGACCACATGAGATGCTATTAGGCCATTTTTGACATACAGAAATAGCAGATTCTATGGTTCAACCTAATATCATGGTCTTCCCAGCCCACCTAAACAGGTTTATATGTGAATCTCAGGTTAAGAATAGAATCTCTGCTTTGAATCAGGGAGTATTATTGATTATTTTCTCACCCTGAGAAGTGGCATGAAGAAGCCAAGTACATATCCCTAGGTCATGGGGTTAGCTAAGATTGTGACTGAGGGCCTTATCACTTGTTCACCTTCTGCATCACAAAGGTAGAGTTTGGAGGTGCCCCAGGGCCACTCCTGCATCCTCCCAGCCCCACCCCACGCTGACTTCCCAGCTCCAGCATCGACATCTTCTTGTTGGGAGGTATCTACAGTGAACTTAGATTTTGAGCTATAGAGGCAGGAGCCTGGGAATGGAAATGGAGTTGATGATGTGTAGAAATGGGGGCAGAGTCTGAGCGCAGAGTCTTTGCACATAGCAGGCCTATGGTCAGTTTAATGATTTGACTTCCTGATCTTTATAACTTGGAGGATGCCTCGGGCTGGTCCCAACAGCTGCCTGAGCCTGTTCTCACTCCCAGATTATGCCAATGGCATAGGTGTCATCTCATCGTCCCAATCCCTAAGGTGTAAAGGATCATTCCTCTAAGACTTTGGGAAGGTTTTCTAGACTCTACCATTTGGAAGAACTCAAAAATTCTTTACAGAGTCATCATTCAATTAATGTTTATTAGACACCTACTAGGTACTTAATCCAAATTTGTGTTTCACCAGTCACAGATACAGAAAACAAGCAGGTGGTTGCTGGAGGGGAGGGTATGTGGGGGAGGAGAAAAATAGGTGAGAGGGATTAAGAAATACAGACTTCCAGTTACAAAATAAATGAGTCACGGGCAAGAAATGTACAATGTGGGGAATATACTCAGTAACTGTAATATCTCTGCACAGTGTTGGATAGTAATTAGACTTATCGTGGTGATCGTTTTGTGATGCATAAGAAATATGGAATCACTATGCTGTGCACCAGGAACTAACATAGTGTTGTAGGTCAATTATATTGCAAACAAACAAATGAACAAAATTATAGAAAAAGAGATTTGATTTGTGGTTACCAGAGGTGAGATGTTTGAGGGGGCAGCAGAGAGATGAGGTGGGCCTGTGCCTGGGTGTTTGGGGAGCAGCAAGGAGACGGGCATGTCTGGAGCACAGGGATTGAGGGGGTCCTTGGAGGGGTCTCAGAGGTCAGAACATGCAGATTCTCACAGGTGATTTTCTCTGAAGGTGTTTCCCTTGATTACTGCTGGGTCACCAGTTCCTAGCCGGGCTCTTTGCTACTTAGATTCTCAATAATTGTGTAAAGACAGTGCACGCTGGGGCCTTTATAACGGTTGTGGCAAGGTGTGAATAACTTGGATTCGATAGTGGGAGGTGCTTCATGAGACAGCATTCATAATCTTTGTTTATGTTTTCTATCTTGATGAAAAATTGTAGAAATAGCAGGATAAGTAGACCCAGGCTTTTCCTTTCACAATTTGCACAGTGAATCCTGTTTTCTTCTGACAGATATTGCCCTTTTCATACTTAAATTGTTTCCTCATTGGGTTTGGGAGCTTCTTCTTTTGCATCTAGTGTGCTGCTGTATTTTGGGTGGGCACCCTACCTGTTCCACTTCCAGACTAGGTTCAGGGCCAGCCTCCTCTGTGATGTCTGACCCGATTCCTCCCCTCTTTAGGTGATGGATGCACCACACAACCTGGCACTCAGGTGACAGCTTCCAGACCTTTCTCTGGTGGTTTTGTGGGTCTTGCTGTCCCCTCTCCTCAGTGAAGCTGTGAGCTATCTGAGGACAGGGGCAATGCCTTGGGCTTTTTCTTTCACATTCCAGGAACAAACTGATGTGACTTTCTGTAAATACTGCCAATCGCCTTGATAAAGAGACAGAGAGAGAGTGTGTGTGTGTATGTATGAGAGAGTGTGTGTGTTGGGGGAAAAGCAACTGAGAATAGTCCTCTGTGGAACCAATAAAATAGAAAAAACTGTCAAATTACCTTCCATTTCCTCAGAAGTCTCTGTGTCCCAAATGTCTGACCCTCCTTGCTGTGTAGAGAGGGTGGCTGCATGCTAAATGGCCTCCAGGTCCCTGCTAAGAAGAGATTCTATCCAGCAGGCAATGGGGAGAGAAGGAATCCAGTAGTTACCTGTATTTAAGACTTTCCCAGCCTGGGCTCCGCAACGAGAGAAGCCACGGCAATGAGGAGCCTGAGCACCGCAACAAAGAGTAGCCCCCGCTCACCGCAACTAGAGAAAGCCCATGTGCAGCAGTGAAGACCCAACACAGCCAATAAAATAAATAAATAAATAAATAAGTAAATAAATAAATAAAATTTATTAAAAAAAAAAAAGACTTTCCCAGACTTCCCTGGTGGCACAGTGGTTAAGAATCTGCCTGCCAACGCAGGGGACACAGGTTCAATCCCTGGTCCAGAAAGATCCCACATGCCACAGAACTAAGCCCGGGTGGCCACAACTACTGAAGCCTGTGTGCTGTGCTCCGTAACAAGAGAAGCGACTGCACTGAGAAGCCTGAGCACCACAATGAAGAGAAGGCCCGCACACAGCAACAAAGAGCCAACACAGCCAAAAAAAAAAAAAAGGAATTCTTTCCCAACTTCTCTTCCTTGTTTTTATATCATGCATTAATAAATTGTTTGATATTACCACACTTTTATAGTAGGTCTGAGAACACACATATGATGTGGACTGTTATTAAAATGGGGGAGGATTTGTACAAAAGCAACAACATACTTTTTTATTCCTGCTTTTTCATGTAAAGTTATATTTTGAATTTCATGGAATCATAAAATAGAATGCTGGAGACACAAACTAACACCATTGGTTTCTTTTCTTTTAAAAAAAAATACATTTATTTATTTACTGGCGGCATTGGGTCTTTGTTGCTGCGTACGGGCTTTCTCTAGTTGCGGAAAGAGGGGGCTACTCTTCATTGCCATGCACGGGCTTCTCATTGTGGTGGCTTCTCTTGTTGTGGAGCATGCGGTCTAGGCTCGTAGGCTTCAGTAGTTGTGGCACACGGGCTTAGTTGCTCCACAGCATGTGGGATCTTCCCGGACCAGGGCCTGAACCCGTGTCCCCTGCATTGGCAGGTGGAGTCTTAACCACTGCAACACCAGGGAAGTTCTACACCATTGGTTTCTGATGAGGAAACAGAGGCCCAAGAAATTCACCTTGCCCAAGGTAAATTCACAGCCCAAGGACATGACAGCAAGCTTTATAGTTGCTCTTTATTATGCAGTTGCTCTGTTTCAGACATTGTGCTGGGCCCTGCATCTGCATTGCCCTTCACACTGAAATAGTCTGCACAAAAGAGATCACATCACCCATTATATAGGTGAGTAAACCCAGGTGCAGATACCTCAAGAGCACACAGCTAATTAAGTGGTGACTCAAATTCACTTTTGCATGGATCCAAAGTCTGAGCTTTTTTCAGCATCCACATGGCAACAGGGCTGAGAACAGGACCTAGAGCCAGGGCGCCTTCCTCTCAGCCACCTTTGGCACCAGTCAAGCTTCTCTCAAGTCTATTCCCAATTTAAGCCAGGCCAGCACTGAATTGGTTACTTCGTGTTGATCCACAAAGAATTGCTTTTATAGTTTTCACCTTTTGAGGTGATGTTGATGTTGAAAGTTTTTACTAAGGAATAGATCTGTGCAGAATGCATTGTTTGTGCAGAGATTTTATTGGCATGCTTTTTATTTCATCACAGAGTGCCCTCATTATGAGGAACACAGGGAGAAATTTCTGCCTGGTCCCAGGTCAGAATTAACTGAATTTTACTAAGTGTTTGAACTGTGAGCATGTTGTCCCATGGATGCTGTAAATCATACAGCTGATCAGGGTTCCCTTTTTCTCTTTGATAAATTTATTTATTTACTTATTTATTTATTGGCTGCATTGAGTTTTCGTTGCTGTCCTTGGGCTTTTTCTCTAGTTGCAGTGAGTCGGGGCTACTCTTCTTTGCAGTTCACAGGCTTCTCATTTTGGTGGCTTCTCTTTTTGAGGAGCACGGACTTCTAGGAGCACAGGCTTCAGTAGTTGTGGCACATGGGCTCAGTAGCTGTGATTCGCAGGCTCTAGAGCACAGGCTCAGTTGTTGTGGTGCACGGGGCTTAACTGCCCCGTGACATGTGGGATCTTCCCGGACCAGGGCTCGAACCCGTGTCCCCTGCATTGACAGGCAGATTCTTAACCACTGCACCACCAGGGAAGTCCCCAGGGCTCCCTTTTGTGTTGGTTGTTAGAACACTCAGATCCAAACGTGAATCCCATGGAGAGTGAGGATGCGGGCTCACGGTCTGCATTGCTGTGTTACGTAGTCTCTTTCCTGGCTTGGTTTTAGGTTCCAATCCTACTTCTTTTTTTCATCTATCTATAATTTATTTTTCCCTGACCTAATTTATATAATCCTAGAAGAAACCTTGACTTGTTTGCTGAATGAGATGATGTATACATTACTAAATAAACAGAAATTTTAACTCCATGTTGAATCTCCAAACCTTTTCGTAAAACCTGGTAGCAGATTTTACCTGCATGATACTCCTCCCAGTCCTGGCCTAAGGAGGAGGAAGCTTAGAAGTTATAAACTCCTTACACAAAGCAATCACCCTGGGAACACTGCAGGACCCAGGTGGGGACATGCAGGAGATGGAACGGTTCCCCACTGTCCCGTCCAAATGAACTAGGATGCTGTATCCATCCTACCTAATTAAGGAGTGCTTGAAAGCAGGGCCTTTTTCTTGATTTACAAACCCTCCTCATCATCATTTATAGTGCACTGATATGTGAAGGCAGGGAGGAGAGACACTTAAGGGAAGATGGGTATTTCCTTAGATGACATTGGTGGGGGCAAGTGTCACCTTCACACAAGCACCTCCGCTCAGATGGCTTGTTAAAGAGTTTGGCAGCAGCGGATAGAACACGCTGTACTTATTGACAAGGCACTGAGCTATTATCCATATTGGTATAGGAATTCAAGGACGGGACACAGATCAAGTAAGCCCACAACTTCAACACTTGCTAAAAAACAGTCCTGCTGATGGTTTTCATGCACAGGAGACTAGGGAAATGCAACTTTATTCACGTGTTCATTTACATATTCATCCATTCACTCATTCATTCGCTTGACAAACTGCTAATTGAGGTCTTGAAAATATAAGAATGAGCAAAACAGACATAGTCCCTTCTCTTACGCAAGCTATTTTTGGAAAGATATAGGGATGTGGCTATCTGAAAGGAAAAAAAATAAAAATTCCAGAAACATAAAGAAAAATATTGTCTTGGTTTTTAAACAAGAGAAAGCTAAAAATTTTGAAATCCAGTTCCCCTATCTTCTCCTGGCTTAAAATACTTTTTTTTTTTTTTTTTTTGAGAGAGAGAGAGAGACTTTCTCTCTAGGGTAGACAAACCATGGGTAGCATCTTAGAAGTGAGAAAGAAACGAACTTTTCCCACATAGGTCTCACGCTCCCTGGCTGAGTGGGATAAAAAAAGAAGAGGGTCAGCCTTCTCTTAGCTCTTAATGCCATTTCCAGATCATTGCAGTGTCATTCATCAATATTTAAAGTTTTGGTAGTTGATCGCTACCACCTATGGCAGCAGACCTCCAGAATTCAGACTTTATAGAAATACCTGGCACTGGTCGCCTAGTTTCAACCCATTCCATCCATCCTTCTCTAGGAAACCAGTCCCAAAGATAGACTGTCACAACTGTTAATATCATTATTCCCCAACAAACGGACCTTTTGGATTCCCCTCTACACCAAATATCAGCACATGTGCCATAAATGGGCAAAATCATACCCAAAGACATAGGTGCACCTCTGCTCTCCTTCAAGCAGGCTCCTATTTCTGATCACAGCCTTCTTACCTGCTGGGGTGGGTTGAATGATGACCCCTCAAAAGATGGGTCCACCAAATGTGTGAATGCAGGTTTATTCAGGTAGAGTCTTCACAGATGCAATTAATTTAAAGATCTCGAGATGAGATCATCCTGGATTATTGGGGTGTACCCTAAAACCAATGACAAGTATCCTTAATAAGAGAAAGGTGGAGGGAGATTTGGGACACACAGAGAAGAAGACCATGTGAAGACCGGTAGAGTCTGGAGTTATGCAGCCACAAGCCAAGGAATGCCTGGAGCCACCAGAAGGTAGAGGAGGAAAGGTTTCACCCCTGGAGAATTTGGAAGGAGCACATTTCTGCCAGTACCTTGATTTCAGATTTCTGGCCTCCAGGACTGTGAGAGAATAAATTTCTGTTTGTTTTAAGCCACCAGGTTTATAGTAATTTGCTAAGGCAGCCCTAGGAAAGGAGCTCTGTTGGCATTTCCTCCACTTCTAAACCTCACTTAAACCAGAGACTTCAAGCCACCTTCTTTACCTATTTCGTTCTGTTGGCTCTGCTCCCATCTCCACCAGCCCTGGCCATCCAGCCTAGACACCTAACCTTGCCCACACTCCAGATTCTCATTCCTGCTTCAGACAGATGTCAACCCCAAACCCAGATCACCAGCCCTCCTTGTCTCCCTCTGTTCTTGCCGTCCTGCTAGAGAGACAAAGAGCTATGAAGACTTGGCACCTCAAATCTTCATACTGTCAAAGTTCAACTTGTTTTCCAGGATTAAGAACTTTTCTCCTTCATTTGTTGCAGTTAGAAGCTCTCAGATTTAATCTTATATGAGAAGACTTAGCCTACCTGGTGCAAGTTCTAGAACATTTCCTGAACCCCACATCAAAGTAGCTCTCATGTTTTGCTTTATTCTCAGTGGAGTTTTCTCTCAGTTGAAGAATCGTTCACTTGACCCTGATGGCCTATTTACTCACTACTTTGTGTGTCTCCTTCCTTTCCTGTAGAATTTCTCAGGTGAGCAATTTATGCCAACTACCTCTATTTTTATCTTTACCCATAGCTTCCCAAACTCTCTACAATCTGGCTTTTTTCTTTACTGAAAGCTCTCTCTGATTTGTGGCTAAAGAAAATTTACATTTTTCTTATCTTGGTTTAAAAAACAACTTTTCAGGTAATACTATTGCTCTTCTTGACTCTCTTCAGTGACTTAAGGGATATTGTACTATTCTGAATCACCTTTCTTCTCTCCTACCTCTCTGACTATTCGCTTATTTGTTGGCTCCTCCTTCTTCTCATGTTTCCAAAGTTGTATCACTACGCTTCTCCTCTTCTACCTTAATACAATTCCTCAAAAAGCCACATTTTATGATTACAATGATCACATCATTACTTCATTTTTTTCTAATTATTTCTTTATTGGCTGCTTTGGGTCTTTGTTGCTGCACATGGGCTTTCCCTAGTTGTCGCAAGTGGGGGCTACTCTTCCTTGTGGTGCAAGGGCTTCTCATTGTGGTGGCTTCTCCTGTTGCGGAGCACAGGCTGTAGGCATTTGGGCTTAAGTAGTTGTGGCACATGGGCTCAATAGTTGTGGCTCGAGGGCTCTGGAGCACAGGCTCAGTTGTTGTGGTGCACGGACTTAGCTTCTTTGCAGCATGTGGGATCTTCCTGGACCAGGGCTCGAATCCATGTCCCCTGTATTGGCAGGCAGATTCTTAACAACTGCACCACCAGGGAAGCCCCACATCATTACTTCTTATTCCTAAATTTTGATCCTCTTCTTTCCTCACACCCAATCCTGGTGCATGTCATTGCCACCTGGATATTTTTTAAATGAATGTCTCACCACTAAACCAAAACAACTTCTCCACCTAATTTCCTCATCTCAGACAAGTTCCATCACCCAGACCTTTCTCTGTCTTCTCCTTCACCCTTGAATTTACTCAGATACCAAGTCCTGCCAGCATTTCCAATAAAGTCTTGCTCATGTAATGTGCCTCTCTCTGTCTCTCTTTTTATTGAAGTATAATTGACATACAACATCATATTGGTTTCAGGTGTACAACATAATGATTCAGTATTTGTGTATACTGCAAAATGATAACCCCAATTAGTCTACTTAACATATGTCACCATACCTACTCACAGAATATTTTTTCTTGTGCTGAGAACTTTTACGATCTACTCTCTTAGCAACTTTCAAATACGTAATACAGTATTATTAACTATAATCAGCATGCTATACATTACATCTCCATGACATTTATTTTATAACTGGAAATTTGTACTTTTTAACTTCCTTTACTCATTTTGCCCATTCCCCATACCCCACCTTTGGCAACCACCAATATGTTCTCTGTATCTATGAGCTTGTTTTGTTTTTTCAAAGCTTTCACATATAAATGAGATCATGCAGTATTTGTCTTTCTCTGTCTGACTTATTTCACTTAGCAGAATACCTTCTAGGTCCATCTGTATTGTCGCAGATGGTAAGATTTCATTCTTTTTCTATGGGTGAATAATATTCCATTGTGTGTGTGTTGTGTGTGTGTGTGTGTGTGTGTGTGTGTGTGTGTGTATACCACATTTTCTTTATTCATTCTTTTGATATTGATTTGTATAAGTTTTTATACATTTTGGATAGCAATCCTTATTAGATATATCATTGAAAGTATCTTCTTCCATTCACTAGATTGCCTTTTCATTTTGTTGACGATTTCCTTCACTGTGTAAAAGCTTTTTAGGTTGATGTAGTCTCACGTCTTTATTTTGCTTTTCTTGCCTTTGCTTCTGGTGCCAAATCCAAAAATTATTGCTAAGACCTATGGCAAGGAGCATATTGCCTATGATTTCTTTTAGCAGTTTTATGGTTTCAAGGCTTACTTTCAAGTCATTAATCCATTTTGAGTTAATTTTTGTGTATGGTGTAAGATAGTGTTCTAGTTTCATTCTTTTGTATGTGGCTGTCCAGGTTTCCCAACACCAGTTATTGCAGAGATTGTTCTTTCCCCATTTTATATTATTGGCTCCTTTGTCATGAATTAATTGACCACATATGCATGGATTTATTTCCGGACTCTCTATTCTGTCCTATTGATCTATGTGTCTGTTTTTTTATGTCAGTGCCATACTATTTGATTACCATAGCTTTGTAATATAGTTTGAAATCAGGGCACATGATGACTCTAGCTTTATTCTTATTTCTCAAGATTCTTTGACTATTAGGGGTCTTTTGTGGGTCCATATAAATTTTAGGATTATTTGTCCTATTTCTGTGAAAAATGCCACTGGAATTTTAATAGGGATTGCACTTTGTATTTCTGTGCTATTGATTGTAATGTCTCCTCTTTTATTTCTGATTTTATTTACTTGAACTTTCTTTTTCCTTGGTGAGTCTAGCTAGCTGTTTGTCTATTTTGTTTATCTTTACAAAGAACCAGCTCTTTGTTTCATTGATCTTTTCTATTGTCTTTTTAGTATCTATCAATATTTTGTTTATTTCTTGTCTGATTTTTATTTCCTTCCTTGTGCTAATTTTGGGCTTCATTTATTTTTCAGTTCATAGAGGTGTAGAGTTAAGTTGTTTATTTGAAATTTTTCTTGTTTCTGGATGTAGACATTTATTGTTATGCACTTCCCTCCTAGAACTGCTTTTGCTGCATTCCATAAGTTTTGGTATGTTGTATTTCCATTTTCATTTGACTCAAAGTATTTTTTGATGTCACTTTTAATTTCTTGTTGACCTATTGGTTGTTTAGGAGGCATGTTGTTTAGTCTCCACATATTTGTGAATTTTCCAGTTTTCTTCCTGTAATTGATTTCTAGCTTCATATCATTGTAGTCTGAAAAGATGCTTGATATGATTTCAATGTTCTTACTTTTGTTACGACCTTGGTTTGTGGCCTAACGTATGATCTATCATAGAGAATGTTCCATGTATACTTGAGAAGAATGTTGTTTTTGATGTTTAATATTTAACTAAGTTCATCTGATATAATGTGTCATATAAAGTTGATGTTTTCTTACTGATTTTTTGTCTGGATGATCTATCCAATGATGTAAATGGGGTATTAAAGACCCTGATTTTTATTGTATTGCTGTCTATTTCTCCCTTTAGGTCTATTACTATTTGCTGTATATATTTAAGTGTACCTAGGTTGGGTGCACAGATATTTACAAATGTTTTATCTTCTTGTTGGATTGATCCCTTTATCCACATGAAATGTCCTCCTTTGTCTCTTATTACAGTCATTGTTTTAAGTCTATTCTGTCTAATTATAGCTACCCCAGTTTTCTTTTGGTTTCCATTTACATGGAATATCTTTTCCCATCTCTTCACTTTCAGTCCATGTATATCCTTACATCTGAAGTGAGTTTCCTGTAGACCGCCTATAGGTGGGTCTTGGTTTTTTTATTCATTCATCCACTCTACATCTTTTGATTGGTGAATTTAGTCCCTTTACATTTAAAGTAATTATTGATAAGTATGTACTTAATTGCCATTTTGTTAATTGTTTTGTGGTTGTTTGGTAGTCCTTCCATTTCTTCTTCCCTTGCTCTCTCTCTCTCTTTGTGGTTTGATGACTTTTCTTTAGTGGTATTCATAGATTTCTTTCTTGTTATCTTTTGTGTATCTATGATAGGTTTTTGCTTAGTGGTTATCATGGAGCTTACAATATAACAAATTATATTTATATCAGTCTATTTTAATTTAAGTTTGAATGCACTCTAAAGCTCTACATTTTTACTTTCCCTCCATCCCATTTTAGGTTGTTGATGTCATATTTTACATCTTTTTGTCTTGTGTATTCCTTACCTAGTTATTGTAGTTACAGTTATTTTTTACTATTTTTGTCTTTTAACTTTCATACCAGCTTTATAAGTGATTAATCCACTATTTTTTACTATATATTTACCTTTATCAGAGAGGTTTATACTTTCATATGCTTTCTTATTACTAATTAGCACCCTTTCTTTTCAGCTTAGTAAGTCCCTTTAATATTTCTTGTAAGGCAGGTTTAGTGATGATGAACTCCTTTAGGTTTTGCTTGCCTGGAAAACTCTTTATCTCTTCTCAATTCTGAACAATAACTTTGCTGGATAGAATATTCTTGATTGGAATTTTTTCTTTCAGCACTTTGATTATTTAGTGTCACTCCCTTCTGGCCTGAAAAGTTTGCACTGAAAAATCTTCTGGTAGTCTTATGGGGGGTTCCCTTGTACATAACAAGTTGCTTTTCTCTTACTACTTTTGAGATTCTCTTCTTCTCTTTAACTTTTGACATTTTAATTATAATGTGTCTTGGTATGGGTTCATCTAATTTGTCTCTTTAGTCTTCTTGAATCTGGATGACTGTTTCTTTCTCCAGGTAGGAGAAGTTTTCAGTTATTTTTTCTTCAAATAAGTTTTCTTACCCTTTCTCTGTCTCTTCTCCTCCTGGTACTCTAATAATGCAAATGTTAGTCTGCTTGATGTTGTCACCTAATTCCTTAAGCTATCATCACTTTGTTTTTCATTGTTTTGCTGCTCTGATTGAGTTCCTCTACCCTGTCTTCTAGTTCACTGATACTTTCTTTTTCTTCATCTATTCTGCTGTTGAACCACCAAGGTATTTTTCAGTCCAGTTATTGTATTCTTTGGTTCTGTGATTTCTGGGTGGAACTTTCTTACATTTTCATCTCTTTGTTGAAGTTTTCACTGTGTTCATCCCTTCTTCCAAGTTTGGTGAACATCTTTATGATGATTACTTTGAACTTTTTATCAAGTAAATTAGTTATCTCCATTTCATTAAGGCTTTTTTCCCTGAGATTATATCTTGAGCTTTCATTTGGAACACATTCCTCTGTTTCTTCATTTTGTTTGATTCTTTGGTTTGGTTTGTTATGCATTAGACAAAACAGCCACTTCTCCCAGTCTCAAAGCGTTGGCTTTGTGTAGGTAGGAGGTGAACTGTATTGTTCTACTCTGCCCTAGCTCTTGGTTGTCTCACAAATCTTTGTGATTGTTCAAGCAGCCCTTTTTATTTTTAATAGCTCCCAGTAGTTGAGGATGTACCAAGACCAGTGTCCCGAAGGGGAGGATCTCAGTCAGCACCTAGAGTCGGGCTTATTAGAAGCCAGACCCTCAGGCAATAGTTTTAAATAATGCAAATATGTACAGTCCTATGGGACTGCAAGTGTAAGCCCCACTGGATCCCAGAACCAGGTGATCTGTAGGTGTCCCCTGGGTAATAGTTGCAAAAATTGGGGCTCCAGATAAGTGTACAAGCTCTTTTCTGGGAGATATCAGTGAGCTGTAGCAAGGCAGAGGGAGAGTGCAAAGATGATATCACCTAACTTATGTTCTCTGAGTATCTCCATAGCTTCTAGATGTGTTCCAAACCTGAAGCCTGCCCCTAAGGCCAAATCTCCAGAACTAGCAAGTAGGTCTCTTTCATGGAAAGGCTGAGGGTGTGTTTCAATCTTCTGTCTGTGTGGTGCTCTGAGGGTGGGAGTCTGCCAAGCACTGTCTCACGGATTGTTACAGTCCCCTGGGGTCCAGCAATGCATGCCCCCTTGGCTACCAGGACCAGGCAATCAAGGGGTATCCCCTGGGCTGAAAAAACCAGGACATGAGATGTAAAAACTGGGGCATCAGACATGAATAAGGGCTCTCCTCCAACAGATGCTAGCGCTCTGAAGTGCAGCAGAGGGAGAGTGCAAAGACAGTACCCACCCTCCTAGGTCTCAGGAAAGGTTTATAGTCAGCCCTTAGATTTGTATTTCATTGGAGCTGCAATAATGGTGCAACAGTGATGTAACAAGCTGCAACAATGGTGATGAGCTCGTAGACCTCTTTCCAGAAAGATTGAGCTCCTGGATCTGTTGCCTCTTGCTGTATCCTGGGGGCAGTACCTGTTTAAGAGCACTTTCTCCATTGGTTACAGTCCTATGGGACCTGCGGCCCTACTTGCTACCAGAGCCAGGCAGGATAGAGTGGCCCCTGGCAGCTGCCACAAAAGTCAGGGTACCATAGAAGGACAGAGACTCTTATGTATAAGAAAGAGGGGTGCTGGAGTGAGGCAGAGGGAGGGCACAAAAATTGCATTTACCTTCCCCAGCCTCCATTGCCTGAGAGCCCCTCTGTAATCTCCCATAAGTGGTCCTCAGGCCAAAGCTCCTGGACAAGTAAACAGGCCTCTTTCTCAGAAAAACTAGGGGTGTGTTTCCGTCTGCTGTCTGTGCAGTGCCCTGGGAGGGCTACTCTGCCAAGAACTCTCTCTCCAATTGCTACAATCTCATGGAACCCAAGAGCATAAACCTCCCTGGCTTCCAGAGCTAAGCAATCAATGGGCATTCCCTGGATGGCCACTGCAAAAACCAGGCCACTGGATGTAAAAACCGGGGCAGCAGACATGCATAGATGCTCTCCTCCAAGAGATACTGGTTCTCTGGAGCACGGCAATGGAGAGTGTGAAGATGGCACCAAAAGGCTAGAGCAAGGCAGAGACGGAGCACAAAGATGGCACTTGTTGAAAAAAAGGGGGAATAAAAGGGAAAGAAAAAGAAAAGAGAAAAAAAGAAGAAGAGCAAGGCAGAGAGATCGTGCAGAAGATGGAGCTTGTCAGCTGGCACATGAAGATGGCACCTGCAGGAAAGGAAGGAAAAAATAAGATGGTGCCTGCTGGCTTTAGCAAAGCAGAGGGAGAGCTGGAAGATGGTCCTCCCCAAAGAGTATCCCAGAAGGCCCCTGTCCCTTAGACCGATGCTTTAAAATGAAGAAGTGAGTCTCTTTCACATAAAGTCTGGGTATTTTTTTTTCTCTATTTTTTTTTTTAATTTTTATTGGAGTATGGTTGCGTTACAATGTTGCATTAGCCTCCACTGCACAACAAAATGAATCAACCATATACATATGATATCCCCTTGCTTTTGGACTTCCCTCCCATTTAGGTCACCACAGTGCATTAGGTAGAGTTCCCTGTGCTATACAATATGTTAAGTCTGGGTACTTTTTAAAGAGCTGCTTCTGTACTAGACCCTGGGGTAGATAAGTCTGGACATGGATCCTTCAAGAGACACTCTTCAGTTTGCCACAGCCCTGCAGGTCTCATGTGCATGAGCCTCATTGGTCTTCAAACCCAGGTGTTTCGGGGGCTCGTCTCTCAGGTGTTGGTCTTAAAGTTGGAGCACTCAATGTGGGTAGAAACACTTTGTTTCTCAGGGAGAATCTCCCTTTTGTGGGTCACTGTGCTGGGGGTGGGGTTTATGGTGAGACTGTGTCTCAGCCTTTCCTACCCACTTCAATGTGGTTCACTTCTCATTTGCCTGATGTGAAGGGGTTGCTCTGCCAGTTTTTAGGGTTTTTTGCCCAGAGGAAATTGTTCCATAAGTAGCTGTAAATTTGATGTGTCTGTGGGCAGAACTGAGTTCAGGATCTTTCTACATCACTGTCTTGAACCAGAACCTCTCTCTCTCTCTCTTTTTTAAAAATCACATTTTTGCAAGTCTATTCCAGACCTTCATTACTAACCACTTCCCACTATGCATGGTGCTGTCACTATTTAAATGTGCCCCTTCGTCTCCTCCCCCAGTAGACTGTCCGTTCCTCAAGGGTGGATACATCCCATTCATTTTTGGACCTCTGGTACCAAACACAGAAACAAGCTCGTCCAGGCTCAGTAAATGTTGACTGGATGAAGAAATGAATAGATAGATCATTCCCTCAGCTCCCCATCCCCAGTCCCTGCCTCCCTCAGATTGCCCTGTGATCCCCTGGATGATACATTCTTGTCCTTAAACCTGTTATTTTAAAAACCTTGAAAATAGTTATCATTCTCCTTGTTGAACAAATGAGGAAACTGAAGCTCAGATGGTTAAAGTACACACTCAAAGTCCCACTGCAAGAAGATGGCAGAGTCTAGGATTGCATGCTTTTTCATTTGATACGTGGCTGTCTCTTTTAGGGCAGTAGTGGGAAACTGTGTTGCCTACAAAAAGGCTAAATTATGCAGGACTTTGAAAGCCAAAGGATTTTGGACCTGAGCCAGGTAGAACTAGTCTCCTAAACACAGAGGGCCAGAGTACTAATACATACTTCTTAAAGTTATTTGGAAAATCAAGAGAGAACATACACGAAGCATCTAAAATAAAGCCTGACCTATTGTAGGTTCTCAAAAATGGTAATGACATATTATTTTTAACCTTTTATTTGTGTATGTCTTTCTTCCCAACTAGATTGAAAGCTGTTTCAGAGCACTGGTCATGGCAGATAATTTTCTCTTTCCCTTCTCTTCTCTTTTCTTTTTTTTTTTTAGAATAGTATTATTTGCAGTGGCTAAGAGTATGGCCCTAGAGACTGATGGTGCCTTTGCTACTATTCCTTCCAGCTGTGGAAATGTGAGCAGGTCTCTTGGCCCCTCTGTGCTTCATCTTCCTCACCAGTCACTTGAGCTTCATAATAGTGATTACCCAATAGAGCACTGTTAGGACGGAATGAATGATAATTATATAATGTATCTATAATGTATATATTGATAATTACATAATGTATGTATAAGTATATATAATGTATAAATTACATCAAGCTATATAATGTAGCTTGGTGCCTGCCACAAAGTAATTTTGAACAAATAGTAATTATTATTACTCCTCATTTTTATAATATTTACTTTTGTGATACTTTTGCTTACCGAGAAATTTTTTTTTTTAAGAAATCTGTGTTAGAAGATATAGAGAACAGATTGGCGGCTACCAGAGGCAGGGACTAGAAAGTGGGCAAAACAAGTGAAGGGGGTCAAAAGGAACAAACTTCCATTTACAAAATAAATCAGTCATGGGGATGTAATTTACAGCATGGTGACTATCGTTAATAATACTGTATTTCTTGTGTGAAAGTTGCTTAGAGAGTACATCTTAAAAGTCCTCAACATAAGAAAAAAAAATTTTAACTATGTACGGTGATGGATGTTAACTAGACTTATTGTGGTGATCATTTTGCAGTGTATACAAATATCAAATCAGTAGTATATCTGAAACTAACAAATGTCATTTGTCAATTATACCTCAATAAATGATTAACATATTTAAAAAAAAAGAAATCTGTGTTAGAAATACTTCCTATGTCTTGAGGAACTGCTGCTTCTAGTCATACAAATGGTAACAGGTTTCTCTGGCTACCAGGAAGCTCAAAATCAAACTTGAAGTTTAATCACAGCAGCTAGGTAGACCCTACTGGATTTTAAATACATTCAATTTCTCCTTTTTCTAGTTCTATTTCCCACTTCCGTCTCCATTTGTCTATTTCACTGTTACTGTAAACTGCCTCACATCACTGCTCTTTAAATCACAGCTTTTCACTCTCTCCTTGGCTATGTTTCCCTTGATTGAAACCTCTCTCTAGAAAAATCTACATATAAGTCCTCCCTGCCTTCCTCTTACAAGTTAGCATCCAATTTTAGGCCCTTCTTGGACTACTCAACCCCTTACACCTGTGGAAGCCTCCTCACTCACAGAAGAGCCCACCACAGGGCGATTCTCTCACCAATGGAAGGCTTCTCCTTCTACTGCAGTCAGCCACCTTGTCACCCACAGAGCCACACACAAGTCTGCAGGCACCTCTTCAGCGACTGGCAGGCAGTTCTCACGGCTGCTGAGGCCTTTGCTTCTTTCAACTGAAACAGCCTGGGGTTCTTCAGGCCTCTCCTACCTAGCAGGGTTTCGTGGTTCCTGACTGATTCAGTTTAGCCCAGACTTTCTTTGGAATCTGCCCAGCCGGACACCTGCTTTCCAGAGCTGCCCTCCCAGACACAGAAGTTGCACTTAGGAGCCATGTTTACACTGAGTGGTCCCACTGCCCTGGCCCATAGCTGATGCAACCCAGTAGAACCCTGTACAAAGAGGCAAATTGTGTTTTCTCTCCCAGATATTTGGAAAGGGAGTCAGGGACACTCAGTTTCTGCAGGTCTTTTGAATTGGGGATACATCATCTTGGTGGCTCTGGGGACAGCTATCTGCATAGAGGAGAGAACAGAGAATAAAACAGTGGAGAGGAGGGGCAGAGAGGAACGTGCAGGTGGGCTCGGGAAGGACCGAGGCAAAGAGGGTCACTGCTGGTTCTGGGCAGCTCTCCAGTTCCTGGTTCCATTCCCCTCTCAATCTTGCCTGCTGTCTTGGATTCCATAAAACACCCCTGTGACCTTTTTGGTTTAAACCAGTTGGAGTAACTTCTTGTTAAATATAAAGTCGTCTCCTGACCCCCTTCCCTCTCCCCTACTTTTCTCGCCTCCCTGCTCCTCTCCTCTCCTCCCATCTCCTCTCCTACCTTCTGTTTCTTCCCTTTCCATCGCCTGTCCTCTGCTCTCCTTTCTATAATTCTTGTGCTCTCATGACCTCGTGACTACGCCTTGCTGCAGATTTTAAATCTCCCCAGCGATTTTATCCTGGAGCTCTGCTTCCCTTTTGAATATGGAAGCTTGGCATCTCATCCTAACCTCACACTCTGTAAGGCACACTCTTCTTTTCTTTTCCTTTAGAACTTCACTTGCTGGTCAGTCACTAACACCTTCCATTTGTCACGGTCTCTGGCTTCTGCTTCTCCTGCGGGAATATCAAGATCCCTAAATTTTGTAATTCTCTCTCTTACCATGGCCTCAAGATCTGCCTTTTACCTCTTAATCTCAACAGCTAAATTGTCATTTTTGTATTTGATTACTGGAATGTTGTCCCTACTAGCCTCTTGGCTGCCTGCTTTCTCTACCTTCTGTCCCTTTAAAATGTGTCCAAAAATGGTACTTCTAAACAAGCCGTTACCCAGTCTGCATAAGTCCAATAAAGACACTGAAACTCTATTGACCCATCTATTGCCACTTTAAGCTTATCCGTGGGTATTTGTGCTTCGATGACACTTATGATCAGAGTGCATGGTGAAATAATCACTATGAGCTCCCCTGGTCAACACCTTCAATGCGTCCCTGTTTCCCTCAGGATAAAGTTCTGGTTCCTCAGTCTGACAGTCAAAGTTTTGTATACTCTGATCTCTACCCACATTTTCTTTTTAGCCTTAGCTCCCCTGTGGAACCCTCTACTCAAGCCAGACTGTCTACTCACTGTTTCCCAAATTCACCCTGGGCTTTCCCACCGCTGGGCTCTGCATTCATTCATTCATTCATCCATCCATTCATTCCTGGGACACACACTTGTTGTACCAGGCACTGGAGATCAAACAGCGAACAAGACAGATGCAGTCTGCCAACGGACATGCTTCCACTCCGTGCCGGTCTGCAATGTCTTCTCTCTCCAACCCCGTTCCTTTTGCATTAAACTCTATGTATCCTTCAAGGTCACACTAAAATCTACCTCTTCCCTAATCATGTCTGTCTGAAATGACCCCTCTGTCGAAAGCCCTGTTTACACGTGTATTGGTACTCTGAAGTTAATTATCACTTAACATCTGGATTTGAATCTGTGCCCCAGTCTCCTGTGCTGAAGAGAAGCTGCTTGAGAAGCAGCATCTTCTGCTGCTTCATTTACCCCATGGGCCTTCCCATAGTATCAGCTCAATAAAGGCACTGGATTTATTGTGGCAGCTTAGGCTTGAATTTCCTTAAAACAACCCCAAATGACTGTAAATATGCATTTGCCCCTCTGGTTGACCTACATAAAAACCAGTATTTCCATTGGTTCAATGTTCTTCTTAAAATCAGCCCGGTCACAGGTGCTATGACATGGGTGGACCTAGAAGACTTTATGCTAAGGGAAATCAGCCAGTCCCCAAAGGACAGATACTGCAGGACTCCACTTACAAGAGGTGCTTAGGCTAGCCACGTTTATAGAGACAGAAAGTAGAATGGTGGTGGCCGGGGCTGGGGGGAAGGAGGGATGAGGAGTCATTGTTTAATGGAAACGGAGTTTCAGTTTGGGAAGAAGAAAATGTTCTGGAGATGGATGGCAGTTGATGGTCATACAACAATGTGAAAGCACTTAATGCCACTGAATTGTGCACTTGGAAATGGTTAAAATGGCAATTTCATGTTATGTATATTTTACCAAAATTAAAAAAAAAAATCAGCTAGGTCCCAAGTTGCATGAAGCTGTGGCCCGTGTCTCCCCACTCTGAACTCCTCTCCTGCTTCCAGTTTCTAGCTCGCTTGGTAGCAGGATAAATACTTGTGGAAGTGAAGTGAACAGCATTGTTTCCTTGAAATTGAGAAGGAAAATTAGAAGCAGAATCTTTGAAAATGCTTTAAACACTTCTCACGTTTCACCTTGCCACTGTCTCTTCAGGATGTAAGTGGAAAAAAGCGTCAGACCTCAAAGCCAACAAGAGAAGGCGTTTTCTGGGCTCAGATGAAGAAATCTGCAAAATTAGGAAATAATGTTTGTGCCATTGCTGGAGGCCCTGGACAGGCTCAGTTCACCTCCAAGTGATTTACCTGTGGCTCTCCATGATTATTTACTTGGCTATTCAGTTCAAGACAATCACAGGAATGTACGGCCCATAAATTAGAATAGCTATGAAACACAGGCTGCCTTTATGTAGAAACATAACTTTTACAGTTTTTTTTTTTTTTTTTTTACACAGGGAAAATACATTTAATATACAGGCTTAGAGTGATCATTCTGCTCTTACTGCCTCCTTTTTAATATCAGAGTTCAGCACAGATCTCTTGCCTGTCCTAGGTCTTTGCCCTTGGGGATGACTACAGGCCCAGGAGACAGATATCCCCCCAAATGCTACCTGACTGAGCCCCACTGGGGAGCATTGAGACCTCTGCTACCATGTCCCTCACCCCAAGCTTTGGCTGCCTCATCATTTGAGGGTGGGGCTTTTCCCAACAGGTAAATGTGGAAATGGGGTAAACTATTCAGAATAGGAGGAGAAGCATGCATGTGGGGGCTGGGCCCACCAGCTCTGGATCCAGGCTCCACCACACACCAGCGTTGACCCCTGGCAGGTGACTTCATCACGCCCATCTCTAAAATGGGCTAATGATACCCCTTGGTTGAGTTATGATGAGGAACAGAGATAATGAACAGGAGTATAAGACCTGACATTCCATAAACAGTTGTAAAGATATCACAATGATAGCTTTGGAGTAGTCTGCATTTTGGGGTGAGCAGAGAAGCCTCAAGATGAGGATGTACAATCCAGCAGACAAAGGGGAGAGTCGACGTGTAACATCGCCAGCTGGTAAGGGAGGAGGAAGATGGGGAGTCTGGCCAAGTCAGGAGCACAGCCCACTGATGCAGACAGCGGGTTGCCTGCAGGTAACTTTGAGGTGGTCCAAGGGTGCATCTGAGATCTGGGCCGGCACTGATGAATAAAGAAGCAAGACTTCTAAAGGTAGGACTTGTGATCTGGTGGCTAGAGGCAGGCATCTGTGTCCCACTGCTTCTAGTCTTAACAGGGAGAGAGCATCAGACTCTGGAGCCACACTGCCAGGGTTTGACTCCTGACCTAGCCCTCATTAGCTGTGCAGCCTTGAGCCAGTCACTCAACCTCTTTGAACTTCAGTTCTTTCCTCTGGAAAATGGAGGTTATAATAGTATCTACTTAGCTCATAAGATTGTTTTGAGAATTAAATAAAATGAAAGTGTGTAAAGCTCTTAGCACTCGACAATAACATGGGAAAAAAAGTGTTTGCTGTTTTTAACATGGTTTGTTCCTTTCAACAAATTCATTCAACAAATGTTTATGGGCGAGGCATTGCGCTAGGCACTGGCAGTGCTGCTGTGAAGTGGATTGCACAATCCCTGCCCTCATGCAACTGAAAGCTTAGTCCCCAAAGATGCCTTCTTGCTCCTTGCCAACAGCTCAGCCAAAATAAGGTTTTGGTGTTGGCTCTCGGGTCTGGAATATGGACTACAGCCCTCTTCTGAGGTTTCATTTATTTCTTGCCATATCTTCTCCTCCAGACTGCAGGTAATTGAGAGTTGTTGGGACATTCTATAAAAAGCTTACAGAATTGAGGGTACTCAATCAATGCTGAATGATAACAAGAGAAATGTATAATGTATA